>NC_056731.1:1302237150-1302419650 GCF_019279795.1 Protopterus annectens
CCATTCAGTTTTTCAAAAATGCCCATGCCATTTATAACCGTGAAATCCCATGCAAATTTATCAAAGACAGTACACTCAACACACCACTTTAGTGGCACACAGTGTCATCATTCACCCCTCACACTCAAGCTGCAGTCTGTACTCACTCACCAAAATAGTTTATTTAACATTATGGCACTGAAGTGGCTGAAAAACACTGGAAACATGAGCCACAAAGCATCATAGAAAACAGATACAGTAATACAAACACATTCAAGGCACAAAAGGTTTCTCATCCAGAAAAAAAGAGGTCATTATCCCCCTCTACTCAGCCCTCATTAGACCTGTTATAGAGTACAATGTCCCATTTGGGATGTACCTCACTAGACATGTGCAGCAACTAGAAAGACCACAGAAATACTTCACAAAGAGGATCACTGGCCTCAAACAGTTGCCCTATGCAGACCGTCTTAAGAAACTCCAGCTCTACTCCATCACATATCACCTACTCAAAGGTGATCTCTGCCTAACATACAAAGCCATGTCAAACCCAGAGCTGTTGGACATGCTGCATTTAGAAAAATCCCAATCACTTCAGGCCACACGCTTCAGGAACCTTAACCTTGTCACCACTATAAACAGAATTTGCTGGAGGGATAGGTTCCTGTCCCATACTCTGGAACAAGCTGCCCATTCATGTCAAACAGACCAACTCACTGCCCTTTTTAAGAAAAATCTGGACAACTGGATGGGAAATAGGAAATTTACCCCAGGGATCACATCTGTGGCTCTGCTCAACAGGGGCACAGGAAAATGCATTTTTTGGATGGATGAAGCCAGGGAATCTTTAAGGCTAGGCTTATATAGGCCCAGGGGCTGATTGCCTAGTATCTACTTATGAACTTATGAACTTGCAGCTAAAGAATTTCAGTGTGCTGTATTATCCACTTTATTCCTTCGACATCAACACCAGTAGCTACAAAATCCCAACCGTATTCCCACTAACATTTAGTTTCGTAATATACTGAACTGATACAACTAAGAGAGCTAATCAACATGAGTTGAAGAAGCTATTCACTGAGTAAATAATACAGACAGTTCATGCCTTTACTAATACTGTATTTACATTTTATAATTTCTTAATGTGTGTAACTGGAGATTTGAACATTAGCAAGGCAGTATTATGTTACATGAGAATGCTTCACTCCTTTGTGTTGTACATACTTATGCAGTAGCACAGCATGAGACCTAAGTTACCATCACTTCACATGCACAGAGCATTGCTGGTTGTGACACACTAATGGCAGAAGGACTGTATACTGAAAGGCATAATAATGTGACAAGACTGTTGCACTGGGGATTGTGCAAACCTTATGGTACTGAAGTGGCTGAAAAACACTGCAAACATGAGCCACAAAGCATCACAGAAAATGATGAAGTCTACATCACATCGGATTACCCATTACTGACAGTTCAAAAGATAGATGCTCGAAAAACATATATAGTGGTCCATGAAAAGAAGACAAAAGTAGCATTGATCATTGAAATCACCACACCCGGTGACATCAGTGTCTTGCATAAAGAGAGACACAAAGTCATAAAATATCTGGATTTGCAGGCAGAAAAGAGAGCAATGTGGAAGAAAGAGAAAGATGCCCAGACAGTTACAATAGTAGTAGGAGCAATGGGTTTTATAAAAAAGAATCTACAATTGTATTTAGATATGTTACCAATACATGTAACCTCATACAAATTGCAGATGGAGTCATTACTGGCCATATTGCGGGTGCTGAGAAGAGCACTTCTGGCTGACATCAGAAATTGAAACAATACTAATTTCATGAATTTTAATCATACTTTGACTTAGGAATGGGGTCTATTCCCATCATGGTATTAGAAACCCAAAAGCTTTGGAGACATTAAAAAAGGCATGACAGAAAATATTTATTTATTTATTTGTCGATTAATTATTTGTTTGTTTGTTTGTTTGTTTGTTTGTTTGTTTGTTTGTTTGTTTGTTGGGAAAATCTAACAGACTGATTTTAACCATGAAGTTCTTGGAGAAAAGGTCCACAAATATAAAAACAAAAGATGCATATATACAGATGAAAACTGATATCATATTACAATATACTGCAAATACATATATTAATGCAAATATTAATACACATATAACATGTATACTAACACACATATATATCATCAGTAAAACAAGATAAATATGATGTCATGTACCATTGTAATGTCTTGACTTGTTTAAATCAGTGAGTTTATTACTCATTCATAAAACAAGTACCAGAGTGTAACATTCAAATAGTGGATAATAAAGGGGAGAGGAAGAGAAGGGAGAGTGAGAAATAAGGATTTGTTATAGGTGATAAGTTGAGTAGAAATGGGAGACAGGAGAAATAAAAATTAAAGGCAAGATTAAGAGTAAGGGGAATAAGAGTAAGAGCAAGAGAAATAGAAAATAAATTTCTATATATTTGTATACTTAATGCATGCACAGTTCTTCTTTTACTATAATTAATTTTACTTTAACATTAAGTAAAGTAATATGCTGAGGCAATAACTGCATTTGTATATTTGTGAACTCCTTAATAGCTCATCAATATGTGTAAGTTACTTCAGACTTTTGACTATAATCACATTAATAAATATAAATTTACATTTCTGTATAGCACATCAGAAATAGTAGCGTTAAATTAAAAGATAATAGACAAACAACTTTAAAATGTATGTCATAAGGTCATTTGTCAAATGAAAGAATGTTTTTTATCAATTGATTACTAAACTATTGCAATTAAAATATTAAAATAGCAACTATTAAAATGCCTTTCTTGATATTATTATAATGAAATACTATTGCATTGAAATTTTTACCTCTTACATGTAAAATATGCATATATTAATATGAGAAAATTATGAAGTTATTAATCCTTCCTTATTTATATTACTGTTAATAGCTATTTTTATTGTATTACTTTCTGTTGTATTACTATTAGAAAAACTTTATGCACTTGATATTTTTTCAGAAGGAACAGCATTCTTCCAGTTTTGAATTTTAGACAGTACCTTTCTGAGATGTACAGGTGTAGCTCTTCATAAATTGAAAGAAATTATAATTTGACAGTGAAAACTATTTCTTTCAAGGTGATAATGGTCTTTTTACCACTGGATAGTAATATATTTATTTTATTTTATTTTTATATTCAAGCAAGATGGAACATGCATGCTTTATTGTTGCTCTGTTTTAATGATTTTCTATCATCTTGCAAACATTGTCATTGTCAAACCTTATTGTGCTAATATTTACTTTTACACAAGTCTGATTAAACAACTTTTATTATCAGTTCTTTATCCAAGTAAGAGGCAAACATCACTGTTGTAGATCTTGGTGAACAATATGGTTTTACATTATTTTCTAGAAATTAGAGTGCTTTGTTAATTTTAGATGAAAATACTTCTTGTAGCTTTAATGTCTGTGGTAACTAATGTGTTAAAATGTTCACCACATTAACTATTTCCATACTTTCAGGAGCACAGTAAATTCATAGTTTACTTGTTCTAGCTTGTTTTATCTTTATTTTATAAGTTTTTCATTTTATTAATCAAAGTAGTGTGTTGATTTAGAAGAAATTTTGTGCTATATATTTTTTTATTTTAATTTGTAGTCCATCACATTCAGAGAATTCTCAGTATCTGTTGCTTTGCTCTCCTGTTGCTGAATCTAAATTTTAGCCTCTCAGCTTTGTTTCATGTGGCTGTATAATATAAAAACAATTTTTATTTTAAAATTGCCAATTTTTAAATAATAATAAAACAAAAATCTATATATGAGAAACCACTTGTCACATACCCTTCTTCAAAGACATCTTAAGCTGAAGAGATTTGAAAATAAACACTCAATTGTCTTTGTAGAATGCAGTCTTTAACAAATAAAGTGCATTGCCACACTTTAGATAGCAAATGTAAATAACTGACCCACAGTGATGTGAGCAGTCTTCATATACCATATCACATTCTACAGCGTACAATGCAAAAAGTGTGTTAATTTTTGAAATCATCTTTCTTGATAAGTATCATGCCTTTAAAATCCTACATTGAAAAGGAACATATGAAAAGCCCAATTAGTGAAACTATAATACAAGTATGTAGCTGTTGCTCTGAAGAACTATGGTGGTTTTGATTACCCAGAACACCTTGCTTATATATGCAGACCATTTCCAATACCTTATCTAACATCAGTTTATAGCTGAGGTGGTAAGGAAAAAATGAGTGAACAGTGAAATTAAAGCCTCTATACATATGTCATAATCTTTGTTTTGTTTAAAAAACACTTATGACTTTAACATCTGCCATATATTCAGAAATAAAATTAACTGTAAAACGTAGACATATGAGAAGTGTAAGATTACCCTACTGGTAAACAATGATTGACTTCCTGTGCTTCAACTGACTGAGCTTCATCTTCACCAATAATCAGAGTGCCTCATAGGAAATCATGTCAGTGAGTTGTGCAAGATGTGATTATCATTTTGGATGGAATTTCTTCCTTTTTTGAGTAAGTGCCACCTTTGAGTTAAAACTATAAGCATGGGTGGTGTAGAAGTACTTGCCCCTGACAATAGGGTTGAAGGGGGGCTTCCGCCCTGCAAAAATACTTTAAAAAGTGAAAAGTGTTTTTTTCAGCAAGATGTTTTCAGTTATTGCAGTTTGGTGATTCTGATCATCAGTGCATTCATTTTCAGCCACCCATAGTGGAAGTGAATTGCAGCAATAATCTTTAATTAAATTTTAATTTATATAAAATCTGTAACTTCTCCAAAATACTTGATATTACTGTCAGGAAAAGTACAATTTTTATTTTGGGAACAGTTGTGGCTAGATAACATTCTTGTTGAAATGAATGATTTGAGTAGCATCTCATAGATGCTGTCACTTATTACCTATCCTGGATGATTTCTCTGTTGCAATATTTATAATAGATAAATCAGATGTTTGCTGGAAATCGATATTGAGCTCTTTGATTTGTATCTCAGTCAGGAAATGCTACATGGCATGGAGGATATTAAAACAATTTGACTTTACTATGAGGTATTTTTTTCAGGTCATGATAAGATAAGAAAGTGACTGAAAAGTTCTTAGGATAGGATGAAGGGATTCCAAAAGCTTTAGGCCAAACATGAACAAAATTATGGTCTGTGTGGTGAAGTCTGATAAGTGTGGTATAAAAGCAAATAGAGCTGCTGGAAGCAAAAGCTGATAAACTGAGGGTTGGACACTGAGATAGCGTACAAGAAAGGAAACTATTCAAGACATAGAAGTTGAAGTAACAGTGTACAAAATAAAAGTTATGATCTTTCTCCTACAGGCAGACATTTTATTTTTCAGAAATTGAGAGAATGGTGTTCTATCTTTGAGAACAAAGTAATCTACAAATTTGATTCAATATTGATTTCAATGCATATCATTTTTCATTTAAAGCAGCAGCTATTAAAAGAAGTACATATTCTGAGTAGGAATGTACAATGTCTTTAAGCATTGCATTTTTCCTTCTGGGGGTAGAAAATGAAAAACTTTTTTTTATACCAAAGAGATTTTTGTTTATGTTTGTCTTGCCTATGAGTAAATGATGCTATAAATTTAATTGAGAGTAAAGACACTTTCCTATACAGCTGAAGGTAGTAATGAGTTTGACTGGGTCTATGTTGTTAAGTTTTAAATCACGATTTTCAAGTGAAGTAGAAAACATATGTTGAGTATTCATAAACATGTCTTTTTCTTTGGCTTTGATAAGTCAATTCATTTGCTCATGTCAGTTTGGGAGTCTTTTAAGGTTATTCTCTAAATGACTTTCTATGGTGCAGTGGGAGAGGTAAGATCTGTAAGTAACCTTGCAATCATCACATAATATGACTGGGAGGTGGGTGTGGTCACTTTGAAGGCAGCTTACGTATAAAAATTGAGAGTAAATGTATGGGTAACACTGTGTGAGAATGGAGAGAGAGATCTGAAGGCTTATATTAACTCTGAGGCTTGTGTTGGACAGGAATTTAATAAATGATGCCACAGGCTTCTAACTGAATCATGAAACTGTTAAAATGTTGGGTAACAGAACAATGATCAACAGATAAAAGCTCTTGGTTATCTCAATGAAAATGTATCCAGTTAAGCTTTCATTGTCAGTCCTTATGAGTATACCATCTGTCAGAATATCAGAATATAAAGAGCAGTTAAAGTACATTTTCCATAAGGACATTGTGCTGCTGTCTAGATAAGTAGGGGTATTTTATATGTAGTTAGCTAATTGTAAGTATACTATCTTCTGAAGCAGATGCCGTAATGTAGGGTGGCTGGAGACTGGGCTGTTGTTGTTGATTGACAGTGAATATGTAACAACCCAGATTATGGATGTCTGGCATGGAGTTAACATGATCCAGATGTAGATGTAAAGCAAATGATATGTTGTGTATTCCCACCATAAGACAATGAACCAGATAAATAGACCAGCTTGAGTGGCATCAGTGGGAATTTGGTCTGCTAATGTTTTGATTTCTTTTAGTTTTAATGTTGAAAATTAGGAGTGTGAATAAAATGAGGTTTTTAGGGCAATAGATACATGAATTGTCATTAGTAATTGGTAGACAAATGAACTCTTTCAAAAAATTGTCAGGGAAGGGTGGCCCAGCAAAGGATGTAAGAAATAACATCATTCTTCCTAGTGTTACACAAGGAGTCTGTTATGTGACAGACTAGCTTCCAGGGACAGGAGGTAAGCATATGTGTTTTCCATCTAACTTTCATTGTTTCTGGGACGAGAGTTTGCTTTCATTCAAGACAAGCAGAGTCTCTGAATATGACCATTATGTAATGGTGTTTAGTGTACCACAGCTTTAATTACTCTTAAATAGTTTGGAAATAAAGGGAAGTGTTTTTCTTGTTTGGCAAGCCATTTGTTAATAAATGTTACTGCTGCTTTAAAAGGCTAAGAGGAATTTAAATTTGGAGGTATTCCAGTGGCATGCCGTTTTATTTGCAGTGTATGGTCTTATAGGTTCATAAGTAAGTACTAGACTAGCTGTCCTTGTGTCCCATTTTGTGCCTAGCCAGTTTCCCTTTTTTTACTTGAAATAACCAATTCAATTTGGTTATAGAATAGCCTTATCCATCCCATCGGATGATAATCAGATATTAGCTCTGATGAGAATAACTGGGATCATGACATAGATAATTTGAGGAGGCCATGTATGAGAATAAATCATTTAGGAGCTCCCTATACCCATTATTAGTACAGGGGGTAGCCTGGTAAATTTTCTGTATCCCATCCATAGGTCTAAGTTATACTTGAACATGGACAATGATGAACTTTGTTTAATATGGATGGGGAGTCTGTTTCACAGCAGTGGTATGCTATGCAAGATACAGCTGTCCCTCCAAACCTGTCTGTTGATGTCATAGTAGAGGATTAGATCCCTGGACTGAGTATTCTTGATGTCATTTGGCTTGCTGATGATTAGTAAATTCATTAAAAATGGGTTGAAGGATGCCTTGTATGCCATTCAAAGGTCACCTCTTAGATGCCTGTGGGATACCGAATATAATGACATGGCATTGAGTAGATCCATGTAGAACATGTTGTTTAGACCTTTTCTCCTTTTAGTAAGGTATCTTTGGGAGTGTTACATTTGTTGCATTGTCTGGACAGATACATCCCAAAAGGGGCATTATATTCAATGGCTGGTTTAATGAGGGCTGAGTAAAGGAGGTCAATGACATCTCTAGATTTAGATGCAATTAGGGCTTTCTTACAACAATAGACACGTTAGTCAAAAGTTTGGTCACTTTCTACATAAGTTCCCAAATCCCACACAGCTGGGTCATATTGCTAATGTGATTTTTCCCTGGGGTAGATGACTTCCCAAACGATGCAATAATTCATTGTCTGGCATTTAATTTCAGTCCATGATTTTGGCACCACTTATTTATTTGGGTCAAACCTTCCAGCAGGATGACTAAGTCATTTAGAGATTCAACCACTGCTCCTAGCTTACAGTCATCTACAAACTTAGTCAGCCAGAGCCCTTTGCTATTGGCTTTTACTTCAGAAAAGTAGATGCCAAGCAGGAGAGGACCCAGCATCTTTCTCTGAAAGTTTATTTTTGGAGGTGTTTTTTTGTGGTATGGTAACTGAGAAGAAAATGAAAGAGTGATGCAGGAGGAAGAACACTGACATAGAAAATGAAAGATGGATGATTTGTATTAACAAGATCAAGTAGAATGTGACTACTGACCGTTTAATTGGGTTGTTAATTATTTTTATATTAGTTTAAAAGCTGTGAAAAAAGGCATTTAATAAATGTGTTAAAAATCAAGATCACTATCAATGCTATTAAGGAGGAGAGTTGGGGTGGGAGACTTGACTTGTTCACCTCATAAAAAATCAAACTTACTGAAAGAAGTTTGCTCAGCCTTAGCTAAATCGAGTAGAATGTGTCTGCAAAAACACCATAAGGCTGGGAGTCTAAAAGTCAGACAGAACATGCATAATTTTCACAGGGAGATATCTACACTTTACATCTTTAGTTACAAAAGTGAAAGTACACTCAGTCATCAAGGGATAATAGTGTGTTACAAGAATCAAGCACAGTGCTTGATAGGCATGAAGCAAGCTTCATGATTCTTTTGGGGATGTAAACTTTGTCCATCTGTAGAGAAGGAAGACAAAAAGCAACAAATGAACTTCAAATGGACTTGAAATTATCCAACACAAGCAATAAAGATAGGCCATCCCAGACAATGCTGCAAACAGAATAGGAGTGTCTAAACAATATTAGTGTTCTAGCACAATACAAAACATTGACAGAAAAAAATGAAGAAACTAAATAATCTCTCTCTTTCTCTTACCTATCTCACACTTTTTCCCAACCATTGTCATAACTCTCACACACACTCTGCTACATCTTACCATCAGCCTAAATTCCCATCCTACTCATCCATCTCACATGAACTCTTTACCTCTAACACAATCTATTTCTTCAAATGCAAACTGCTCCCAAACCCAACCCCCCCTGTACTCCCCTCTAAAATGTGGTACCAGAAAATCACTACTCTCACACAACCCAAGCTACCCTTGTCCAACACACTGCCTCACTCTTCTACTCGACCACATCTCTCTCTCATTAGCTGGCAGCATCCACCCTAACCTTGGGCCCATCTTTAACATCAATCTCATCAAACCCTCTACTCAACCCACAAACTCATAGTCCATTCGTCTTACAACACTTAATGCACAAAGCCTAAATAACACAATTCCTAACCTCCATGCCTGGCTCTCCCATAACCACCCCGACATTACCGCTGTTTCTGAAACTTGTCTGAAAACCTATATAAAAGATAGCAAAATCCTACCACCAGGTTTCCAAATCATTCGCAATGACAGAACCCACAAAAAGGAGGCGGAGTAGAAATAATCTACACCACCTCCCATACCATAACTCCCTACTCCAATTAAATACCAACCTTTGTCAATGCTGAAATTATAATAGGTTTACTAAAAATAATCAACCACAAGTCCATATGTATTGCTGCCCTCTATATTCCCCCTGGTGATAATATCAAAACTATTGAAAACAACCTATCCTGGTTCTCCTCCAATATAAAAAATGAAGCCTGTATACTCGGTGCTACCAACATCAACTGGAATACTATTAACTCTGAAGCCCCGTCCCACACAATCAACCTGTACAACTTCTCCCAACTAATACAATCTCCAACCAGACGAAATAAAGATGGTGCCTCTGGTACCATATTTGACTGGATCCTAACAACTCACGCTAACCTTATCACCAAAGCAGGAACATTATCTGATCCTCTCTGTGATCATCTACCAGCCTTCACCGACTGCCTCCCATCTCCACTGCATAAACAAAACCACTACATCAAAACACACAACATCTCCTCTTTCAACCCTCTAACTTTCTCTGAATGCTTCAAGCATATTGACTGGTCCCCTCTAAAAGCCCATCCTCTAGATGATGCCGTTTCCTACTTTAACCACTCATTCCTAACCCTTCTCAATCAGCAAGCCCCTCCTCGAACCAAATGCATCAAAACCAACCCCTGCCCATGGTTATTAAAAGATAATAAACTAGCCTTGCACCAAAGGGACAGAAAATGGAAACAATATCAAAAACATAAAAACCCTAACACCTTCCTAGAGTATAAGCAACTACGAAACTCCACAAAAAAACTAATAATTAAAGATTGCAAAGCCCACTATTTCAAACTCCAGTCCTTGCACTCAAGAAATCCTAAAAAATTCTGGGGCTCCATCTCATCCATGCTGCATCCTGGCAACAAAGAAAACCCCTGCCCAGACCCCAACCTCTCCAGCCTTAAAACAGCCAGCCAGTTCAACTCATTCTTCATAGACTGCATAGCTAAACTATTAGCCTCTTTCCCACCCCCTTCTCCATCACCACCCCTCCTGCCCCAACCACCACCCCAGTCCTCAACCTTCCTCCACATCTTTCTGCCTCAAGCCCATCCCCACAAGAACTATAAAAAGACTTCTCCTCAAACTCAAACCCTGTCGAAATGCATCTGACAACCTTCCAACCACCTTCCTCAAACAATCTGCAGACAGCATTGCCTATCCCATCTATAGTCTTATAAATAGATCCATACAAGAATCATATGTCCTTTCTATCTGGTGCCATGCTTGCATCATCCTCTTCCACAAAGGTGGCAAAAATACTGATACCGCCAACTTCAGGCCTATTGTCATCCTTTCCCTTCTTTCTAAAATACTAGAGAAAACAATACAAGCACAACTCATGGCACACCTAACATTAAACAATCTCCTGTCCCTTACCCAACACGGCTTCCACCCTGGCCACAGCATCATGACTGCCCTCCTTTCCTTTCTTGAAACCATAAACCTTGAGCATGACTCAGGCAGGTTTGTATACACGCTATTCCTAGATCTGTCAAAGGCCTTTGACACCATCTCACACACCTTACTTATATTCCAACCCTTCACCCTACACCTCTCTCCCACCATCATCGCCTGGTTTTCCAGCTACTTGTCCAACCACCAACAAGCTATCCAATGGAAAACTTCAACCTCCCCCTTCCTTCCCACACCCACAGGTATCCCACAAGGTTCTGTTCTTGGCCCTCTTCTCTTCAACCTATTCATTAACAACTTTCAACAATCCATCCTAGACTCATCCATCATCCAATATGCAGATGACTCAACAATCATCTGCTCAACATTCTCTCCCTGTGAGCTCCTAGCAAAATCCCAACTAGCCTTCTCCAAAACAGAAACCTGGATGCAGTCTAACCATCTGGCACTAAATGCAAATAAAACCAAACTAATGTTTTTTTTCCCCTACCAAAAACTCCATTGACAAATCCACATTCACCATACAGAGCCAAAACAACACCCTCCTTGAAATTATTCCCAACACCAAGCTTCTTGGCATCATGATTGATGAAGAACTACAATTTGACATCTACATCCACTCCACAATCAAGAAAGTCCACCAAAAGTTATGTCTCCTCTACAGACACAACCACTTCCTAAGCCCCTCTACCTGTCATACTCTTGCATCCACCTTCCTACTCCCCTCCCTTATGTATGGTACCCCTCTGTTTACCAATCTTCATCTTGGCCTTCGGTCCAAACTTGAATCCTGCTACCAAAAAATCTCCAAATTTGCAACCAGCTCAAAAAACTCATCCCACCACTGCCTTTCCCTCCTCACCCTCAACTGGCTTGAACTACCCAACTACCTCAGTTACCTACAACTCTCCATTGCCCACAAGCTCATTTTTAAACCTGCCAACTGCCCAGCTCTCGCTACTTCCTTAAAACCTTACATTCCCAACTGGTCACTCAGATCCAAAACCCGAAATCTCCTTCAGGTCCACAAACCTGCACAACCTCCTGGCCATCTACTGCTGTCCCACTCCTTAACTAAACAGTGGAACTCTCTCCCCACACACCTATGCAGCCTACCTAACCATACAAATTTCAAATCTCAGCTACTCTCTCATCTTTCTTTCAAATGGGAATGCCCTTGCCACGCTCCAACTTAAACCCCTCACCCCCTCATGCCACCTTGCACTGACTCATCCAACTACCTCTACTATTACTTCATCCCACCCAAAACAATTCCTCCCCTACGAAAAACTAATTTTATCTCTAATATCTATTGTATTATACTCTCCAGTCTCAAATATACTATTACCCTCTCCATGCATAATATTCCGTAACCTACTAATGGCTAGTAGTTATATATTTTGAATTGTTAAACCTACAATTGAGTTTATAACAAAAATATTTCCTTAAATGAATTATGCACAGACCATGTTGAGCTCAGTACCTGGACACTAAGGAGGAAAAAACAAATACATTGCCCCCCCTCCCCATTACCACTGTTCTAGTAATATGCAGCACCATATCTTAATAACAGGTGTTCGCAAATACAAACTTTGAAATAAGTTATAGAATATATATATATATATATATATATATATATATATATATATATATATATATATATACATACATGAGCATGATTAGTGTAGCAAAACAATTGCATGAAAAGCAGACATGTAGCAATTTGGAAATGACAGGCAAGAGAAGCAGTGCTAATAGCCAAATGAACAATCAACTAAATAATGTTGTGTGTGAGAGAAAGGTATAAGTAAGAGCACACTATAACTCATAGGTTCATAGGTTCATAGGTTCATAGGTTCATACTAGGCTATCTGCCCTAGGGCATTTATAAGCCTAGCCAGAGTATGTTTGGCTTTCGCCACCCATTTTAAATTAATTTTGCTATGCCCTTTTTCGAGGTTAGTATACTGTGCCTCTGTCTAACAGTGACACAGAAGTGATACCCGGGGTAAACCTATGATCTCCCATCCACTCATCAAGACTCCTCTTGAAGAGAGTCAATGAGGGACTCTGCCTAACCTGGACTGGGATTTTATTCCAGAGTGAAGGGAGCCTCTGGGTTATGAATCTGTCCCTCCAGCATGTCCTATTTATTTCAGTGCTGAGGTTCAAGTCTCTCGAGCGTGTAGCTCGATGAGATTTGGATTTTTTGAGGTGCAGCATGTCCCTTAATTCCGGGTTTGACATGGCCTTATACGTCAGGCACAGGTCACCTCTGAGCAGGCGGTATGCTACTGAGTAGAGCTGGAGTTTCTTTAACCGGGCAGCATATGGCATCTGTTTGAGCCCTTTGATCTTTTTGTTGAGGTACTTTTGGGGCCTTTCCAATTGCTGCAGGTGTTTGGTAAGGTACATCCCAAAAGGGGCATTGTACTCGATTATGGGCCTGATGAGGGATGAATAAAGAGGCACGATGACCTCCCCTAATCTAGATGTGAATCCCTTCATGATTAGGTTGGCTATATAAAATGTTTTTCTAACCACTTTGGCCACGTGGTTGTCAAATGAGAGATTGCTATCAACTTGGGTCCCCAGGTCCCTAAATACTTCTTCTGTACTTAATGGATTACCACCTATGTGGTAATTTGTGGTCCCTTTGTTTTTGCCAAAGGGGATGACTATACACTTTTTGGCGTTTAGGTTGAGGCCATGGCTCTGGCACCAGTTGTCTGTTTCTATGAGGCCCTTTTGGAGGATGCTTGTGTCGGCTGGAGAGTCGATTATGGCACCCAGTTTGCAGTCATCTGCGAACTTGGTCAGCCACAGTCCTTCCATGTTGGCCTGTACCTCCGAGAAATATATACCAAACAAGAGAGGTCCCAGGACTGAGCGTTGTGGGATGCCACTTGTAACTGGTTTGGAGTCTGACATGGCTCCAGCAATTCTAACCATGTGGGTTCTGTCCTTGAGCCAGTTTGCAACCCATCTAGTGACATAGGGTTTATATTTAAGCTGGTGAGCTTATCTATAATGCCAGTGGGGTATTGTATCGAAGGCTTTTGCGAGGTCCAGATAGGCTGTGTGGACCACCTTCCCTTCATCAATGGCCTTGGTGACTGTTTCAAAGAAGTCAACCAGGTTTAAGAGGCAGGATCTGCCCTTAACAAAGCCAAACTGGGTAGGATCCAGTGTCTCTAGGTCCCCAATATCTTTATTTATGAGGTCCATGATGATCCTTTCCATAGCTTTGCAGACCAAGCTAGTCAGGCTTATGGGGCAATAGTTTCCAGGATCCGTTGAGGCACCACCTTTGTGGAGAGGGACCACTGTTGCTGTATGCCACTCTTTGGGTACATATCCTGTAGTAAGGCTGAGATTGAACAGTAGTTTTATGTTTGGGTTTAGCTCTTCTTGGAGTTCATGTAGGACGCAGCCTGGGACACCATCTGGTCCCATTGATCCTGTGTTTTTTGCTTTGGAGAGGGCGGCTCCCACCTGAGCATATGAGATGTCAGGGGCAGCACTCTGCTAGATAGATATTTGCCCTTTTGGTGGGAAGGGGAGTTTGCACTGAACCTGTCAGCTAGGATGTTGGCAATGTCTGTGGGTTCAGTGTATTTTTGTCATTTTGGACTAATTCTGAGCATATCTGGAATTCCCACCCAGGTTTCTAACATAACTAAAGAAAGCCTTGTGATTATCCTTAGTGTCCTGTGCAATTTTTCTCTCGAAGCTGGCCTTTGATGATTTTATGAGTGCCCTTAGTTTTTGCTAATACTGATCAGAGATGCCTTCCCTTTTGGGATTCTGCTCTATCATGTAGTAGCTTCCTCCTTCTATTGTATAGTTTGTTTATGGCTGGGGTCCACCAGACAGGTCGTCTGCCTTTGGAGGATTGGGTCTTGGTTTTATTTGGGATTGCATGATCCATGCATTCCTGAAGGTGTTCATAGAATGCATTTATAAAGGATTCTGTGGTCTGGGCCATATTTTCCACAGGCCTGGGGGCTTTGAAGGATTCCACCTCGGTTTTGAGGAGTGTGAAATTTGCTTTAGAAAGTTTTTCACTGTGATTTTCTGGGCAGGGGTGGGGTCGGGATGTGAATATCCAGTGAGATCAGTTTATGGTCTGATCTTACCAGTGAGGATACACTTCTGGTCTGGAGCATAGAGTCCCCATGTTGGTGATGATCAGGTCCAGTATGTTTTCCCCTCTTGTGGGAGTGGTAACAAGTTGTTCCATAGCATTTGAGTTTATGAATTCTAGGAACCTTTGGGCAAGGGTGTTGGAGCTAGAGTAATGCTCCCAATCTATGTTTGGGTAGTTGAAGTCACCCAGTATAATGGTGTTCGGAGAGACCTTCATATTTTCCAGTGTTCTCAGGAAGGCCGAGTGGGGTTCCTGGGTTTGGGAGGGTGGTCTGTAGCAGGCTATAAACTGGAAGGCAGTTTTACCCAGTGTTAGTTGCACATTGATAATCTCTGATGCTTTGTGCTTTGCCACCAACCTGGAGGTGTGGGTATCTTTGATGAATATCGATACTCCCCCTCCTTTTGTGGTTTGGTCCAAGTTTTGGGGCCGAAAAGCATGGTATGAGGTATAACCTGGTAGTGCTGGGGTGCTCTCGGGAGTCCTGAACCAGGTTTCTGTTACTGCACAGATATCGATGTTCTCCATGCTAAGGAGAGTTTTGAGTGCATGCATCTTGAGGTTTAGACTTCTGGTATTGAGTAACATTACTCTTAGTTTCTTATCCCTTGTGATACCTATGGAGGTGGGTTTGTCTTTTGAGCCTTGCCTAAAAAAGGCACTATGGGGGTAGCAAGAGCCTTTGCCAATATCCAAAAGCCCAGGGGTGACAGGTGCAAGCCGTCCCTAGCAAAGCATTGTGGCTTGTCGTGCATATCATCCCAAGCTGACAGGCATTGGATCCCCTTTGAATGACACCAATACTTAAGCCAATTGTTGAAATTGATCATCTTGTCTTCATATTGTGGCATCATTCTTGGTGAGGGTAAGATGCTACTCAAGGTCAGGGTCATACCAGCCTGGGCTACATGCTCAGAGAGCTCCTCTATGTCTCTTTTCATGTAGTCCAGGTCATTCACACCAGCATGGACAATGACTGAGTCATATTTGTACTTGCCTTGGAGTGACCTGAGTGCTTGTTTTATGTGGTGGATCCTAGCGCCAGACAGGCTGCTCACTGTGACCTTCTCCTTGTTCAGCCTGGTGAGCGGGACGTCAGTGTGCCTGACGACAGAGTCACCTATTACAAGTGTATCAGGTGTGTTGTTTAGCCTTAAGGGCTGTGACTGTTCGGCACACTGGCTTTGTGAGATATGTGTTGCATGTGTTTTGTTTTGGGGTAGCAGTTGCTTGGGTGCCTGCTTTGGAGGTCTCTGCTGCTTAGGCAGATCTTTATTTAGAGCCTCCGAGTATGTTTTTGTGTGATTATGTCTTTGGTTTGCTGTCGTGGTAGGTCTATGTGAGACTGGAATTGTAGTGAGTGTGGTTTCCTTCTCCTCCTGACTGGTTATGCCAGTACTGAGTTGAGAGAGCTTAGCCTCCAGTTTGGCTATATGGTTGCATCTCTCACATGTGTTGGAATTTGTTGGGAGGAGGAGAGGGTTGTCTGTGTACATGAGGCAGTTGTAACATTGCCTCAAGATTCCCATATTCACCAGCTGGACCGGAGAGGAGATTGACAACTGACCTTTGGACATGCTAGAATAATATTGGGAATTCCTTTATAATTGAAAACAAGGGGCAATGGGGAGTGAGCGTGTAGTGCTTTTAATTTTTAGTGCTGACTTATAATTACTTTAGTGAGCAAGTGCCAGGTAACAAGTGCAATGTGTTACAGGTAACTTAAATGCAAAAACGACAAACAGTAACTTTCTTTCAAGCGAAGCAAGGAAATAAGTACAGTAAGCAATGCAAATATCAGTAGGGATCCACAGAAGTGCTGAGAAGCCGCGTTTTAGGTGGAATTAGTGTTCCAGGGAAATAACAAGCATACAAACAAAGCTAGATTCAGCAGGCCTGGATCTAGTCTATGCTACAGCAAACAAGGTGTACCAATTTCAGTAAGATATCATGATCACTATAGGTGTTATTAAGCTTGCACATGTGCAGAACTCTGGAGCCAGATGAGCTCTATAGTGTGATAACAGCTGTGCCAATATTGTCCTTTCTAAAAAGAAAACAAAATAGCTTTATTTTAATATTACGCAACATCAATGACCCACATAATTTAAGCAAAGATGTTTATAGTGCCTCTTCATGTGTACCATCCTCTGCTTAGTCTCATTCTGATTCACTTCTGTGTGAATATCACTACTTAATTGACTAAAACAGCAAGTATTAGAAACTTTATGCATGGACTCATTATCGAACCACAACAGCCAAATATGCAGATGAATATTTAGGCAGCTTTTGTTGAAGACTATTTACACCTATGCTGATATTTACTTTTCAGTATGAGAGCTCTTCTGTAATTAAGAACATTTTTTTCTTAATAATTCAGTCACAATCATAGGGATATATATTTTTCATTATTTCTCTGAAAACAGTGTGACATTTTACTATGAATTCATTTATGCTAACATTATTGGCCATGGGAATTCTTAATATCCTGAAATGATACTGCAAAAATGTAAATAGTTCAAAAAGAAATCTCAGGTAAATAACACTTTATTAGAATTCCTTTTCATCTCTGAAAACAATAGTACACAAGATGGGAAATTTTCAAATAATACAGTTATATCTAATTTTTAAGATGATACTAATTGACAAGAGTTGCTAATTTATAGACTTGCCTTTCAACTCAAGTACTGTGACATTTATGGGAATTAAAATGTAGATCCCTGTTTGATTTACTATGCTTTTCTGCCAAAGGTTTAAAAAATGGCAATGAAATTTGCAATGATGTAGTTTTAGAAACTGAATGTTAAAGAACACAAATATAATGCAGTCAAGGTGGATGTCATCAAACATTTTGAAGTTAGCAAGCCACCTAGAATAATATCCAACTTGTCACCTAATAATGAGTTTATATATAAGTTAATAAAACAATGCTGATTTTATGAGGCTAACAGAAAATGTTATAAATGTATGTTTCTCAGGATAAAACTTATTGTGCCAAGTTAATAAATATTTAGGTTCCAGTAAATTTGGCAAGATCTAGACTTGTATTTCAGAGAAACATTAATGGTTCATGATTCCATCCAATTATTTTCTCCAGGTTTGTTGAGAGTCATTAATCTTTCAGCTAATCAAGTAAGTAAAGAACTTCAGAGCGTTAAAGAATTAAAATGAATCAGTATTAATGTCTGCCACAATACATCTCTTTTAAACATGTTGCATTTCCACTACAATTTTCACTTGAATACAAAACCAGAAAGAGAGACACAGCAAAGAAATGAGTAATTTAATTAGGTAAATATTGATCAAGGCCAATCAAATCCTAGCAAGTGTGATTTATGCAACTATTTATTCTTTTTCAATTATGACTTGTGTCTTCTTTTGTATTGCCATGGGTTAGGAATCATAGCTGCCCTCTGTACAGCACATAAAAACCAAAAGAGCAAGCATGTTTTCCTGACAGAGCTAAAAGAACATGATTCAGAAATAGAACTTCAATATGCAAACATTTAGTGAAGCATGGATAATAGCAGCTTATCATGACAGAACAGGTTAAAGACTGAACCTGAAACATTTGCAGAAACAACCTGAAAGGGCAAAATCTTTGCTAAATTATAGGCTGTATAGCAGTGCTGTGTTACAAACTTCTAAAGAGAGACAACTCATGGTTTAGTGTAGCATCACAAGGAAAAATGTGTAAGATATTTGTGCAGGATATAAAAGGAGTCTACAGACTGGTGTTCTTCATTTAAAGGGTACACAACAGTGTAAACTGCCCTCATATTTGTACAACATATAAAAGATGCCAAGCAGGGAGGCTGACAGCTTAAGGGGTGCACATCTAGGCAAGCTGCCCATCCACGTTATTAAAAGGATTAGTGGGCATCTAGGAGGCATTATGAGAGAGGCATTCTCAAAACAGATGAAAAATAATTATATCATATGATATGGTGATCTGAGTTCATTATGTGGTCATGATGTTCTCGGTTACATTTTACAGATTTTTTTATTTTATGTTTTTATGACTGGGTTACTTTCACTAGACCTATGGCCTATTTTATGGGGAGATCAGAAGTGGTATCTACACTGAATAGGGAAAATCTGTCAAGCATACTGGGGAATCCCACCACTCTTTCAGGTTTTGGGATAGTGGTATGGGGAGTAATACACTGGAAGGTGAGAAGAGTGATGTTTCTTTTATAAAGACTAAGGCAATGTGTTAGCAGATAATGATGAACTTTGGCTCTACACAGGTGAAATTCATCTAGACAGTCCTCTTGATGAAACATTAATTGTTCTAATTTATGAGTGTGATAACTGCAAATAATGACTTGAACCCAAGAAACTGGACTGCAAATAATGTCTCCCCTTCCTGTATTGCTGATTCAGGGAAGGGGGTGTGAAGAACAGAGTGCTCAATGCAGTCATAGTGGTGATGCAAAGGGCAAGATGCTGGCAGCACAAGGTAGGATCCTGAGGGGGATGTGGCAGTGGATGCTGCTACTGGTCAACTGAGTGAAATATGAATTGTGCGAAGAAAAGCATGGAAGAAAAGATGTTTGGTAAGATTAATAATTTAGACTGAGATGGAATTTGACAGATAATTAATATGGAATGAATTAGTGTGGCCATTAGGTTTCACGTTGTAGAAGGTGAGATGAATTACTCATTTACTTTAAATAAAAAATTGTTGATATTATGATTGAAACATTGCAGCCAAAAAATATTTTGTCCAAAACTTCTAAAACTAAATACATAAATTGTCTTGCATAGATGTTATAGGTTCATGAGTTCAAAGAAGATTACTGGGCTAATGGCTCAGAGCCCTTACAAGCCTAGCCAGTTTTACCAAGATTTTTCCCAGTACTCTACCCCTAGAGGACAAATAACAAGGGTCAGCAAGTGGGGTTTTGACAATTTTTACAGACTACCTCTGTCCATAAGGGACATGGGTACCACACCAGGTGTGAATTTACAATTTTCCATCCTTTGGTTTAGATTGCACTTGATGGTCAGGGAAAGGCTCTACTTCGTGTGAATAGGAAGCCAGTTCCAGAGGAGGGATAATCTCTGGGACACACAGCTGTCTCTACAGCATCCTCTATTCATGTCAGAGATCAGGTTTAGATCCTTGGAGTGGGTAACTCTCATGCAATTAGCTTTTCAAATATGCAGCATTTCCATCAGGGCTGCTTAGAAACTGCCTTGTAGGTAAGGCATAGATCACCATTCAGTAATCAGTAGGAAGCTGAATACAGTGATAGGGCTTTTATTTGTTCTGCATATGACATTTTGGTTATATCTTGTATTTTATTGGTGAGAAACCTCTGAGGATGCTTTGAATGCTGCAGTTGCCTGATGAGGTACATGACAAATGATGCCTTGTAGTCGATTATTTGTCTGATGAGGGCCAAGTACAGTGGTACTATGACATCCTTAGATCTGAATACCATGGTCTACTTAAACTATTAGACACATAGAAGGATTTTCTCACTGTTATGGACAAGTGGTGGTCAAGGTTCAGATTACTATCAATCTGAATATCTGGATCTCTCAACTTAGAGCGGTGCTATCAATTTTGTAACTTGGAGGGGTATTTGATTACCCCACTCAGGCATCATAGATAAGCTATCCAGCTTAAATATAAACCCCTATGTCACAAGATGGGTCACAAACTGGCTCAAAGACAGAACCCGCAGAGTGAGAGTTGCTGGAGCCATGTCAGACTCGAAACTGGTCACAAGTGGCATCCCACAGGGTTCTGTCCTGGGACCACTCTTGTTCAGTATATACTTTTCTGAGGTACAGGCAAACGTGGGAGGACTATGGCTCACCAAGTCTCAAACAGATGCCATATGCTGCTCGGTTAAAAAAACTCCAGCTCTACTCAGTTGCATACCGCCTACTTCGAGGCGATCTATGCCTGACATACAAAGCTATGTCAAATCCAGAATTAATGGACATGCTCCACCTCAGTAAATCTAAATCCCTTAGAGCCACATGCTCGAGGGACTTGAACCTCAGCACAGAAATAAATAGAACTTGCTGGAGGGACAGGTTCATAACCCAGAGGCTCCCTTCGCTCTGGAATAGAATTCCAGTTCATGTGAGGCAGAGCACCTCACTGAATCTCTTCAAGAAGAATCTCGATAAGTGGATGGGGGATCGTAGGTTTGTCCCAGGGATTACTCCTGCGTCACTATTAGACAGAGGCACAGTAAACTAAACCTTAAAAAGGGCACAGTATACTCAATTCAAGGGGTGGCGTAAGCCATACAGAATCGGGCTAGGCTTAAAATTGCCCCAGGGCAGATAGCCTAGTATGAACCTATGAACCTATGAACCTATAATGGATATTATTATCCACTTCTTCAAATTTTGTTTGCAACCATGGCTTTGACATCATTCAGTAGTCAGGGTCAAATCTTTTTGTAGGATATCAACATAATTTGGGAGTAAGTGATTGCTCCAACTTGCAATCATCAGCAAAATGTTCAGCCAAAGGCAATCTACATTTACCTTAACATCTGAGAAGTATATCCTAAGGGGGGGGGGGCAGCACTGAGCACTGTGATACTCCACTGTTGACTGGTCTCTTGATGGATGTAGATTCCCCCACTCTAACAACATGTATCATATCTGTAAGCCATATGGTTATCCATCTGGTGATGTAGTGCTTTATTCCCAGTTTTTTTGAGTTTATCTATAAATCTGAGTGGGCTATTGTGTCAAATGCCTTGGTCATGTTAGGGTAGGTGTCATGTACTGACTTACCCAAATCTATGGCCTTGGTGACCTTCTTAAAGAAGTCCACCAGAGTGAGCAAGCAGGACCTGCTCCTGTCGAAGCCCAGCTGGGTTGGGACCAGAATACTGAGATTTCCTATGTCATTCTTAATCAGGTCCATGATTATCCTTTCCATACCCTTGATTATGAGGATAGTCAGTGTTATGGATTGGTAGTTTCCTGGGTCCAATGATGGTCCCCCTTGTGCAGATGGATGACTGTTTCTGTCCTCCACTCTACTGGGGCAAAGGCTGTCTGAAGATTGTGGCTAAAAAGAGATCGAAATGGGTCTGCTAGCTCATGTTTCAAGATATTTAATAGGCACCCTGAAACTTCATCAGTCCCCATTGATGCCATGTTTCTAGTTTTTGAGAGCACAATGATGACTTGTTCTGTTGTGATAACTGGGCTTCGACAGGAGCAGGTCCTGCTTCCTCACTCTGGTGGACTTCTTTACAATTGATAATAATCTTACCTTTGACATTCACATTAATAACACTATTAAATCTGTTAATAAAAAACTGGGCTCCCTATATAGGATAAAACCTTTCTTGACTCCAACTGCCAGAAAGACTATTGCCCACTCCCACCTAATTTCAACTCTACTGTATGCAGCTCCCATATATACTAATCTAAACAAAAAGTAATCTTTCCAAACTATCCAACTCCTATAATAGTATTGCTAGATTTGCCTCTGGAAACCCATATAGAACTCACCATTGTCATAACCTTCATCAACTAGACTGGCTGGAACTAAAAAACCTTCTGATACTTTCCCAACTTACCATCACTCATAAAATTTTTATCAACCTAATAATACACCAGTACTAAACAACCTTATATCACCCTATAGGAATCTTGAGTCCTTACGCTCCTCCAATAAACTACTTACTAGGACCACCAAGTCAAACAACTTAGCTGGTGACTCACTATTCTCAAATACCGTGGGAAAACAATGGAACCTCTTGCCCTCTGACCTAACCACACTTCCATCCCTCTCTCTCTTCAAGCAAAGTCTTAAGACGTACCTTAAAAATCACTGGCTATGCCCTTGCTGTTACCCAGACTGATCCTCTGGACTTCTCATTGTCATCTCTTGGCCTCCCACTCTCCTACTCTCTTTCCTATATTCTCCCCTAAATTAGAAGGTACTTAAGTAATCTCTACTACTTGATAACAATTAGATATGTTTTCTGCTGAGCTATCAATGTACCCTGTTGGTAGTATTTCCCTGCCTCTTGATTAATATACCCTCCTTTTTTTTCTCTCCCTTCCTTTTTTTCTAATAATATGTCTAGTAAATAATCCTTAGGAAAAGTAACTGTCTGCATAAACTAGATTTACCAAAGATTTAAAGGTATTTTCTAACAATGTCTTGGGATTGCCCTAGACTTACATGCTGTAAAATGTTCTGTAAATTTATGATGTATCTAGTATAGTATGTCTTTTTGTCTTCCTAGAATTTATAGCTAATTCCTTTTTGTCTATTTTAAACCTTTTGGTGTGGTGGTGGTATGTTTTACAATTGGAGCTTTTCTCCTCGGGCCTCTGCTGAAAATGGAAATATATCCTGCTGGACTTGCCCGATTAACAAATGTTAAATAAAATAAATAAACAGGCAAAAGAATGGTAGTGAGTATTTCATGGGGAGTGACCAGAGGTAATGAGGGGGTGAAATCTAAACTGAAGATATCAACCAGGAGGTTTGCTATTTCTTCTGGCTGAGTATAGGTAATGCCATCTACAACAAACTTAGCACATTGTTGAGTGTTTTCCTTAAGATTTCAGACATAAATAAATATGCTCTGTGGTTATCCTTTGCTTAAGAGACTATCTTAGTCTCGTATTTAGCTTTCAAAGACTTTACTAGTTTCCTGATTTGCCTGTTGAGACTAATGAGGGATTTTTTTTTCTGTTGTACACCCTTCCTCTTACTTCTAGACAGGAATTTCTTCCTTCTGGTTTATAGTCTATTTAAGCCAGGGATCCACCAGGGTGACTTCTTTTTCTGCTTAGTCCTGGTTTAGTTTTGTCAGGTACTACCATTTCTATGAAGTTGTTTAAGTGGTTGTATTGGACATTCATGTATACTTCTATATAGGCCTCCATATTTTTGGGATAGTGGAAATTTTAAAATTATCTATGCTATCACTTAATCAAATATTATTTTCCTTGGAAAAATTCTTTAGAGTTTTAGGGTATGCTAGGGGTTCTACCACTATATTTATTTCAAAAAAGACTGATTTATGATCCAATCTTACCAATGAGGACATTTTGCTAGGAAGGTTGCAATGCGCCACCATGTTTGTGAGTACTATGTCAAGATATTTGGCCCCTAGTGGGAGTGCAGACCAGCTCTTTCAGAGCATTTGCACTGACAAAGTCCAGGAATCTCTAAGCCTGCATGTTAGTGGTAGTGTATGTTTCCCAATTTATGGAGGGGTAGTTAAATAATGTTAGACATGAGTTTGAATATAGAATTTCAGACTGGTGTGTCTCAGCTAATATCAGAGATGTAGCAAACACATAATGAGCTAATGTGTTTGACGTGAAAAACAAAAGTAATTGGGCAGAAGGGTAGAGAGCTACAGCTGACTTCTAAATGAAGAAAAATTGGGCTATTTAAATAATGTACTTTACTTATATGGGTTCAAAAGAATGTTAAAATATGTGGATCAACCAAAGGCATGCTTTACTGTTGTCTGCAAAGCACTTGATTAATTGGTGTAATAAAAGAAGATTTGAAACTGGACAGAGGGATTTCTAGATAAATTTGTGAAATGTACTATAGTAGACAGTCGGTGAGACTATCAACAAAGTTTTCCCATTAAAGTAGAACAAAAGCCTAGATGGACTAAACCAGTCAACAAAACAGAACACAAGATAAATAATAAAAAAGAAGAAATAAGATCAGTACAATGGGACTGAACATGCATCATGATCAGACAGCGGACTAAAACTACAATCTCATACAAGTCTAGGACCATAGCTGGCTTGTTTGTTCCAAAAACAATAAAATTATATAACACAACATGAGCTGTCTGGGGAAATTAGTGGTGGCACATTGCTGCAAATAGTTACTGAGTCTACACTAAAAGAAACACATAAAGTAAGTTATTGAGACCAGTAATAAATATCAGGTCATATACTTTCTTACACAAGGTGATAGAAAAGATAAAGAAAGTGAAAAAACATATTGATGATGTTTCTGTAGTGTAAACGGTTAGAACTAGAAAGAAAACTACAAGAGCTGAGTTTTAACAAAAAATAACTGCACAGGAAAATGAGTGAAACAATGGATCCTTTGAAAAAATGAATGAAAATAGGTGGTAATTCATACTCTAAACTCTCAGATAAGAATTTTAAAAGAGTTGTGTTTCACTTACAGATTGAATGTGTTTGAATAATAAAGACAAATTATGGCTTATGTGTTGATGAGGGAAGGCTACTCCACATCTTTAGAATGCTAGGAAAGCATATAAACAAATATTTAAAAAGTGTTATATGTATATATATATATATATATATATATATATATATATATATATATATATATATATATATATATATATATATACACACACACACACACACACACATATATATATATATATATATATATATATATATATATATATATATATATATATATATATATATATATATATATATATGAGAGAGAGAGGTATGGCAAAGCATACACACAATTTGTTTTACTCTTCTACATTGTAAGGACAAATAGCAATGGGTGTTGAAGCATGTTTGATTGATATATGGTAAATATATGAAAATAAGGCAGAAAAAAATAAAATATTTGAATGGAGATAGAAGGGGCCTGATTCCAAAAGAGTTGCAGTCAGTGAAAGTCTGCCCTGAATTTTATAGAGTTGCTCTCAGTGTAAGTGACTTAGTTTCATGTAATGCCTGTCTATAATCAGGCTTATACCTGGTGCCAGATTACAAATGACATACTGTCTGTGTACGTTGTCACTTACACAGAGATCAAGCCTTTTGGAATCAGGCCCAAGAGGTTGGCAATGGTAAGAAAGAAAATTGGTCCCTTATTGCTCAATACGGTTCAGAAAGATGATGCTATAATGTTTTGTTTTTTAGGTATGACAAGCATAAACATAAAGACTCCAGAAGAAATTAGAAAAGTGGTCAAAGAACTCCTTAGAGATTTATCTAAAGGTAACAAATGATTTGTAAAGAAAGTTGCATTGCTAAGAAATTATCAGAAAGAGGTAAAAACACAAGTAGAAAAAGAAATAAAATTTGAGTGAGCATAGAACTCGCACTAAAGCGTTAACAGTGATGCAGCAGCACCTGGTTATATGGTTTTACTAATGACCTCTCAACTGTATAGATTTTCACAGAATGTTCAGATTTTGGCCTCATGTTTTTCACCTGTGTTTCATAAAATTATGTTTTTCTGGCAAATAAGACTGAAGTTAGAAAATAATGACAGACATTTGAGTTTCAGATTTCATAACCTTCAGAAAATCCAAGGTAATGCAAAACCTGCTGTTCTAACAACTTTCTAAGTTTGTAAGAGCAATATTTAAAAATTGTCCCTATTTTTGGGTCTTTGTCCCACTTTTATTTATGGCTTTGTCCAGATTTCTTGCTCTAAAAGGTTGAGAAGTATGCTACTGAACTGCATGAATCATTCACTCGGGTCAAGGTTTCAAATGCAGAGGAGGGCATACCTTAATTTATCAATTTGCTGGAAGATGCAACTGAAATAAGATTAAAAGAAGATGAAGAAGTGACTGGCTTTACTGACAGACTCATAAGAATGGCAAAAGCAAATTATTACCTCAACCTAGAAGAAAAAAACAAATGAGGGTGAACTGGATGAGAAGTGACAGAAGCAAAGAGAACATAAAATGGCAATCAAACACCAATGAACCAATATCACAGCGTACTTCAGCACATCCAAAACAATAATACATTCATGTAGTTTTGCAGAACCGAGGACATTCACACACAGAATAGAACTGTCAGAAAAGAAAAAAAAAATAACTAAAATTCATTAACTCCACTGCATGTGCTGTCTACTAAATGATCCTTCTTTTGTCCTTCTTAATTTACTTACTGTAGACGTCAAACAAAATAATCCTGCAATATTTCAATAAGGTTCAGATAAATACCCTAAGGAGCTACACTACTTAAAGGTAAGGTATAAAGCTAATGGGGCATGTATTTTTACCTCATAATATATTAATTAGGATTGACAATTTGAAATACAGTTGCTTTAAAATATTAGCAGAAATATGCAATAATTTTCTGTCACACAGCTTTAAAATAATCTCTGCACATGATATTCTTTGCAATGTTTTTCTGAACAAGACAGGGTACAAACTATGGTAAAGCTTCCTAGCATTGCTGTAGTTATATTGACTTTGCATTCCCTCCTTCTGAAACAGATCTATATCTAATGTTTTATCAATTATTCAACAGTGAAATGAATAATTTAGATGAGTGGCATCCATACCCCTCAACATCTCAGCACAAGGAATATGGACAAAGCCAAAAATAATGGGTGACAAAGGCCCACGATAGGGATAGATTTTAAATATTGCTATCATAAACTTAAATGTTGCTAGAATAACAGGCTTTGCATTAATATGTATTGTCTCAGAGATATGAAGTCTGAAACTCAAATGTGTGTCATTATTTAATGACTTCTATTCTTACTGATTTGTCAGAAAGCCACAAATTTTATGAGGAACAAACCACAAATATGAGGAAAACTCTGGACATTCGTCAAAAATCTGGACAGCTATGTGGTATGGTGGCATTCTACTGTGTGTGGGACTTCAACATAGAAGTTATTATGATAAAGAGATATTTCTTTGGTTCAGGCATTGTCTGAAGGCTTACTTCACATTTGCATCTCTTGTCTTCTTCCGTGACAAGCGTTTTACCTCAGTTTCTCTTACAGTTACCTTAAGCAGCTTGTAGCACAATCTGTATTATGAATAATGACTGAAGAACACACTGAGCATGCCCGAAGTATCAGCAGTGATATCAGAATATTTATAAGCATAATTACAAAAATTAACAAAATATGAGAATACTTACTAAGTTTGTAAATTTGCCCGTGTGGATAATACATGACAACATACACTGAATGCAAAAGTAAATTAATAATCAAAGAAACATATCTGTGAGCTTTTGTTGTTAGTGTAAGACAGATCTGATTAGTTTAACTAAACTTTCATTGCAGTATGGCACTGTTTGAGATTATTCAGTAGAGCAGTTAGCAGAACAAGGTGTGGTGAGGTAAGATCAGTATAGAGTTAGCAATAATTAGCAACAATCTCTTAAAGAAATAGAACCAGCTTGTAACATGAAGAATGGCAAGGACAAAATAGTCTTCAGTTTTCATCCCATTATTCAGGATACAATACCGCATCATGATGCACAAACGTGATACAAATTACAAGGCCTGAATACAATGCTAAACAAAAGTGACTTTTATGTATACAATGAGAGAACCCAAGGCAGGGAGTACATAACCTGTATATAGAACTGAGTTCATAATTAGAACTCATGGGGAAGGACACTGACAATACTTATATGAAGTACTTTAAAATAAATATAACGTTTCACAGGAAAGTGTTGAACCAAACTATGAATATCATTCTTTGTTTAAGAACAAATGTTTTCCTGTTCAAAATACTCAAACTTGGCTCCCCCTCCCCTATCTCTTCTAAACTTTTTTACTGCCACTCAAATCTATAAGCTAAGAAGCCAAGCCAGAACTGGTCCTTGCCTGCAAACTTCTTCTCTCAAACTGCATTCTAGTAACTATTGCATCACTGCACTGGCTCCAGAACTAGGCCAGTCACTTCCTCCTGATTTAACTGATGCATGAAGTACTCCCTGTTCAGGCCACAGTTCAAACAATACAGTTTGAATGTAAATGTCTATCCAGAGAATAAGTCACCTAAACTGATATCTCCAACTGTGTAGCAGTTTTACTTCCTGTATAAGCAATCTGCCAGATTAATTCTCTAACCCTAAAAAGTTATTCAGTTTGCCAATTCATTAGTGCTGTAAACACACTGCACCTAATCAAATCTGCTGTTTCACCATACTGGTCTCCATTAGCTTTCCTAAGCTAACCTCTACTACCCAGATCTTCACCACCTCTACCTCTCATATTTTAACTCTAGTCTCCCTTTCTATCCCAGTTGTGTAACTGTAGGCATATTTAGCTCATTAGATCTTTTGGGTATATATTGTTTGCCAGACTGTGTTTACATTAATTATTTAACACAGGCTGAACCTGCAATTGGTCATTATTTGACTGGAGTTCTACTCTTGCAAACACATTTATATAAATAAATGAATAAGAACACGGGCTCAGACATTAATATGTACAGTGGAAGATGTTTCATTAATTCTAATTTTTCTGCAGTTCAGTAGAAAGGCAAAAGTCTGTAGCTAAAGGTGCTATTTTCTAATTTTGGCTGTTCATTAGATTTTATACTAATTATGACTCAACAATTATTACCTAGCTCTGTGGATATGCATTCAGACTCAGCTGCTTGTATGTTGTTGTTGTTGCTGTTTGTCTTTTGGCTTTTCCCAGTTAGGGGTCGCCACAGCGGAACTCCGGTCCGCTAATGATTGGCAGTAGATTTTACCTTGTATAATATTACTAAACCTTTTTTTTTTCCATTGGGTAAGCAAATCTTGATACTTAGTTATTCATTTATTATTGATTTGTTTACTTGGGGGAAATAACTGGTAATGCAATAATGCAGTATTACAAAAAACATAATATTTTATTACCATCTACTGAGTTACAGATAGCAGCAGCACCAGTTTAGAGTACTTCATTAGTCTATGTAGAAGAGCTATGTTTTCTCAGGTTTAAGTCCCATGAATAATGTAGAGGAAATGTGTTTACCCAGGTTAAAGTTGCATCAACCCTCATCAACAAATTCCATATAAATATAGTCTTGTATCATATGATAAGGTAATTTATCTGGTTTCTGAAAAGATTATCAGGGGGATGCATAAGTATTATCATGAGGTGTACATGATCTTTACACCTCAAGGTAACCTTTCTGAATTCATAGACACTGCCTTTGTTGTCTATTCATTCAGAAAGTTTTTTGAGGTGCACACATTTAGTACACCTTTTGTTAACCTATATGATTCCTTCCATTATCTAATATCCACTTGAGCTGTCACTACAATTGTGTAACCTTCAAGGCCACTCAGTGAGTTCTTCCTGACAACTGTAGTTGCATTATGTTTACAAAAGTAAGGCATGTGTGTATGCGTCCAAAGCAAAACAGAAGTAGACCATCTATAATGATAGTACCAGTTCCAAGAAAATTATTTTTCATCTATTATGTATGAGTTAGGACTGTTAGATATGGATAAAAGTGGGACGTGATAACTACCATTGACTTTATGCAGCTATTGTAATTTTTTTATAAAACTGCTCAACTCTGTAGGTGTAAGGTCATAATATTACAGAAAGATAAAGAGGTGCTTAACAAACTTTGCTATTACCATATTATCACATAATATAAATGTGTCCTGATATAATATTATAAAATTGAAATCACTGTGAGAAACTGAGTATATCAGAAATGAAAAATTTGAGTACTGCCAGTTTCCTGATAATTTAATAAGTATGAATGCCTAAGTAAAATATTTTGTAACTTCTCTTAGGGACATATCCAATAATTAAAAGCTGCAAGGCAGTTTGTGTTTTCATATGTTCTTTTACATTAAATATATACTTTTACACAGAGTTGTATCTTAAATGGTTTGTTTTTGTAAATATAAATTGTTATTCGTATTGTGATATTCATTAGAAATTATTATGCACTGGCCACTTTCCAAAGTATTTTTGTTTTGCTATTAATTTTTATTTCTTATTATAATTCACATGATGATATTGCAAATAATTTTGCAAAAAAAAAATTAAGATTATAGTATGTTGTTTTCATCTTTTCATTTCACTGTTTACTCATATTTCTCTATAACCTCACTCACAAAATGATGCCATGGTAGGTACTGAGCAATGATTTACGTCCAACTGCAAAGCAGTGTGGGTCAATAAATCCAACTTACCTCTTTAGATAAGCAGCTTCTTATTTACACTGTAGTTTTATTCTTACAACAATACACATTTTAATTTTCAATATGAAGTGCTGCACTTGCAAGAACTAGTTGATAACTTGTCTTTTTAGGAAGTAAAAAAACTACTATTAATAGATTTAGCATTTAACTACAATAGCATATGCATTAATTTTGGCAGGAAAGCATTGTGTGTTCAGTCATGATGTCCTGGAAGGGGTTTAGAAGAAAAAAAATCAAGAGACCATCATCAGCAAAATTAAGTGCAAAAACAAGTCTTTTTGCATCCAAACTGTATAATTTGATATTGTGTACTTTAAGGAGCTTATATTTAAGTCCAAATATTTGCTATTTACACTTGGTTTAGAACATCACTAGTACACTTAAAACAGATATTGTCATTAACAGTCCTCAGAACATTAAAATAAACACCAGGAATGCCACATCTGCATTATGACCATGTATTTGAATAATGGTTCATAGTTTCATAGGTAGGTACTAGGTTATTGGCCCTAGGGCCTATATAAGCCTAGCCAAATGTACCCTGGCTTTCGCCACCCAAGAAAATTATTTTCCTGTGCCACTGTCGAGCAGAGCCACAGAAGTGATCCCCGGGGTGAATTTCCTATCTCCCATCCAATCATCAAGATTTTTCTTGAAGAGTGCTAATGAGGAGCTTTGTTTGATATAGATAGGTAGTTTGTTCCAGAGTATGGGAAGTCTCTGGGACAGGAATCTATCCCTCCAGCATGTTCTGTTTATTGTGGTGATGAGGTGTAGATCCCTAGAGTGTGTAGCTCGTAGGGATTTGGATTTCTTTAAGTGGAGCATGTCTAAAAGCTCTGGGTTTGACATAGCTTTGTGTGTTAGGCAGAGATCGCCTCTGAGTAGGCGATATGCAACGGAGTAAAGCTGCAGTTTTTTGAGACGGTCTGCATAGGGCATCTCTTTGAGTCTGGTAATCCTCTTTGTGAGGTATTTCTGTGGCCTTTCCAGTTGTTGTAGATGTCTTGTGAGGTACATACCAAAAGGGGCATTGTAGTCTATAATGGGTCTAATGAGTGATGAGTAGAGGGGAACAATGACCTCTTTTTTCCTGGATGAGAAACATTTTGTGATGAGGTGTGCCACATAGAAGGATTTCCTGACTACTGTGGCGATGTGATTATCAAAGGAGAGACTACTGTCCACCTGTGTCCCAAGGTCTCATCACACTTTCGGTGTTAAGTAGACTACCACCTATGTGGTAGTTCATGGGTACTGAGTTTTTACCAAAAGGGATGACAATGCACTTTTTGGCATTGAGCTTGAGGCCATGGCTTTGACACCAGGCATCTGCCTCAGCGAGGCCCTTTTGTAGGATGTCCATATCTTTTGGAGTTTTGATTATGGCTCCTAGTTTGCAGTCATCTGCGAACTTCATTAGCCAAAGACCTTCTGTGTTGGCCTGTACTTCAGAGAAGTAGATACCAAACAGCAGAGGACCCAGAACTGAACCCTGTGGTACTCCACTTGTCACTGGTCTGAAGTTGGATTTGGAGTCTGCTATTTTCACAGTGTGGGTTCTGTCAGTGAGCCAGTTGGCAACCCATCTTGTGACATAGGGATTTATACCTAGTTTAGTGAGTTTATCTATAATTCCAGAGTTAGGGATGGTGTCGAAAGCCTTGGCGAGATCTAGATAAGCTGTGTGAACCACCTTACCCTCATCTACGGCTTTGGTGACTGCTTCAAAGAAGTCTATCAGGTTTAGGAGACATGATCTGCCTTTTACAAACGTGAACTGGGTGGAGTCCTGAGTTTGGAGATTACCAATGTCATTATTTATAAGTTCCATGATGATATGCTCCATAGCCTTGCAGACCAGGCTCGTTAGGCTAATGGGGCAGTAGTTTCCGGGGTCTGTGTTGGCTCCCCCTTTGTGGAGTGGGATAACTGTTGCTGTGCGCCATTCAGTGGGCACATAGCCTGAGGTGAGGCTATGACTGAACATGGTACCTAGGTGGGGTGCCAGTTTGTTCTGTAGTTCATGTAAAACACAGCCTGAGATGTTGTCAGGTCCCATGGATGCTGTGTTCTTGGCTTTGGATAGTGTATTTTTTACCTGTGCAGCCATGATTACAGGAACTTTGCATTCTTCTGGTATAGAGATAGACCCTTTAGGGGATGGCAGAGGGGTAAAGTTAGCACTGAACCTATCTGCCAGGATGTTGGCAATATCAGTTGGTTCTGTATATTTAGTGCCATAAACTGGAACCCATTTTTCTTCTCTCTTTTTCATGCATCTATTAAGCACTCGCTTTTGTGAAACAGAAAGCTATCTATAGCAACGTATTTTAACGTGGACTAGAAGCACACTGTGTTACATAACTTGACCACATGGTAATGTGTTACAGCTATGGTCTCAGTCACACAAATGTAGCGTAATTCCTAGCTTGTGTGTATATTTTAATATAATCACTGAAATTGCTTTTGTGTTTATTCCCTGATTTGTTCTAATGTTTTGTACCTGCTTTTTCTTTTATCATTGTTGAAAGCCTATGTCTTTTCTGTACATTATACCCTATTACAATTGCTCTCTATATATATATATCTCCCTAGCTCTTCATCCTACCTGCTTAATGCTTGCCTAGTGACCGTTCCTTGTTGGACATCTTGAAATAAAAGTAAATTTAAAATAAAACCTGTTACCTCATCCCCAGCACTGGAAAAGAGCCAAACTACTCCCTGAACTGTACTCATTCAAGAATCCCAGAAAGTATGTGTAACTGATGCTTACTTTCTGTAATTAAGTAACTTTGCCTAATTCCTGCTAGGTAGTTAGAACACATTCCCAGACAAGGACAGCCAGCAGCCATACCCTTCTTACTCTGCACCCCCCCCCATAATTGTCCTTACCCTTGCCTCTTAATTTACAGTCCCGACTTTCCACTTCCGTGGTGCCACTGTTGTAAATACAGGGACACTGCACTAGATGACAGCCTTTGCCCACTCTTAACATTTTTCTTCTCTCTTTTTTAGTGCAAGTTTTGGTCATTCTTCTTCCATTTTACTTTAAGCCCCACTCTAACAGCAGTAACCTCTGTGAACCACCCTTATCCTCCCTCCAACACCACTACTATAATGTCCATTATCCCCCTTGCATACCTTCCACTGAACTTACCTTCCACTGATTGTTTTTTTTTTTCTCATTGACCTTGATTCTCCCTCCCTTGGCTCTGGGTGACCACTTCCCCACTTTCGCCCACCACCTCACCTCTTCAATTCAACTAACTCACACCTATACTTCCACTCGCTGCCTAAAAAACTTTAAGCCTGAAACTTTCTCAAGTGCACTAAAAAACATAAACTGGAACCCATTAAAGACTCTTCAGCTAGATAATGCCATCTCTTACTTTAACTCTACCTTCACAAACCTGCTCATCTCTTTTGCCCCTCTAAAATCAAAACATACAAAGAGTTACCCTGTACCCTGGTTAACCAAAAACACCTTAGCTACTATGCGACTCCATGACAAAGCCTGGACACGATACCACAAAAATAAAACCACTACCACCTTTAATGAATATAAAATACTATGCAATAAAGTCAAAAAACTTATTATCTCAGACTGCAAAGCCTATTTCTTCACTCTCCAAAACAACCACAACACCAATCCCAAACTCTTTTGGAAAGGAATCTCATCTCTCCTAAATCCTGGGAAAAAAGAATACCCTTGTTCTAACCTAGATGCCTCTGATATGGACTTTGCCACTCAATTCAACTCTTTCTTCATAGAATCCATAAGCAAGCTAACATCATCCTTCACCAACAACTCAGCAAACCCTCCTCAGTCTGATTCCATGCCCTCCTCCCCTAGCACCCCTTGCCCTCAACCCCCACCCTCCACCATCAATTCTATCTCCTTATCCACCATAAAAAAACTTTTCCTAAAACTAAAACCTGGTTCCAGTGCACCTGATGTAATTCCCTCCTACTTTGTAAAAGTAGCCACTGAAGCCATTGCTCTCCCTATCAGCATATTAATTAATCGGTCTATCTTAGAATGCCATGTTCCCCAATTCTGGAAGAAAGCCTTTAATATTCCCCTCAACAAAGGAGGAGATAATCCCAACATTTCAAATATCCACCCCATTGCAATCCTATCTCCCATTTCTAAACTTCTTGAAAAATGCATCCACCAACAACTCTTACACTATTTCATTAATAATCAGCTACAGTATGGATTCAGATCTGGTCATAGCACCTCCACTGCCCTCCTCTCCTTCCTTGAAACTATTAACAAAGCCCATGATTCCAGCCATTTTGCATCCGCTCTCTTCCTCCTTGACCTCTCTAAGGCATTTGAAACCATTTCCACAATCTGCTTCTTAACACACTCTCCAAACCAAACCTATCCCCTTCCTGTACCAAGTGTCTCTCCAGTTACCTCACAAATAGGCAACAATCAGCTAAATGGAAAAAAGCCATCTCACCTTTCCTAAATACTCCCACAGGTGTCCCCCAAGGTTCCATTCTAGGCCCCCTAATATTCAAAATATTCATCAATGACTTCTACCAAGCCATTCCAAACACCAGCCTTATCCAATACGCTGATGATTCTATCATCTGCTCCTCCGCTTCCATCCCCACTCTAAACGAACCAACCCAAATTGCCTTCTTCTCCACTGAGCAGTGGATACCCATCTGGCCCTTAATGCAACCAAAACTAAACATATGTTATTCACCCCCTCCAAAACCTCCCCCCTAGATAAACACTTATTCATATCACCAGCAAAAACAATACTCCCTTAGAAATAGTCTCTGAGTCTAAATTACTAGGAGTACGCATTGATGATCAACTAAAATGCAACAAACACAAGTAAATATAAAAAAAAAAAAACAACAAAAAACTTGGTATGCTTTACCATCACAATCATTTTATCTCTCCCTCCACAAGGCTCATACTAGCCAACACATATCTCATCCCATCCCTCTTATATGGTGCATCTATACTCACCAACCTGCAAGTCTCCCTCAAGACAAAACTCTCCAGCTGCTACCACAAGATATCAAAATTTGCTGCAGGCCATAGAGCCACTTCTTACCATTGCAAATCCCTTCACCAACTCATTTGGCTAGAGCTACCTAACTATTTCAATTTTACCCAACTCATCCAAGCACATAAACTGATTTACAACCCTTCTCTCTGTCCCTCCTTAGCTACTACCTTTGAAATGAATGAATCAAACTGACTTTTCAGATCAAACTCCCAAAAACTATTTGAATTGCACAAATCTACACATCCAGTAGGGAACCATCTAATGTCCTTTTCTTTAGCACGTCTCTGGAATTCTCTACCATCTCCTATTTGCACTACTAGCAGTCTCTCCTCATTTAAAATCATGCTACATTCACACTTAACCTCAAAATGGATATGCTGCTGTTCCCATCCTACCTAATCCTTCCTACATCACTTCCTACTGTCCTAAAACCAAATATGTCATCACTAGCTCCTATAGTCCCACACCACTAGAGAGGTTCCGCACTAACTTCTCAACTGCTACCATAAGCAGCTACTTTCTATGGAAAAAATGTGTTTATTGCTGTTTGTTGCATTATACTGATGTATTCTATCATTGTTAACTTTTCTTATCATATTTACTTTGTATTTCCCTACAATGTAACCTGTATTCTGAAATGTGTATGTGCAATATGTACTATGTATTTGTATTTTTCTAGAGCTTTTCTCCCCTGGGCTCCATTGAAAATGGGCTCCTTGCAGCCCAATGACAAACAAACTGCAAATAAATAAATAAATAAATAAATACATTTATCACATTTGCACTGTTTTAAAGCAATTTATTGATTAACTGCATTTCATTACTGTTTAACTGTATTTCATTGCTATTTCTGCAATTCATTACTGTTTAACTACATTTTACTGCATTTCATTACTGCTTAACTGTATTTTTTCATACTGTGAGTTCTGGTTTGTCTGTAAGTGGTTAATCTGTCCTATTCTGTGAGTTTTGCTGTGTTCTTAACCGTTAAATTGACTAGCACAGTTTGGATACAGGTTTGCTGCATCCAGAGCTGTTTGCCTTTGCCTTCTGTGTTTCTGACAGCCATTTTCTGTTTGCCTTTTGTGTTTCTGGCAGCCATCTTGGGTTGTTAAGGCCTATCTTCACTGCTAGTGAGAGTAGCAGGGCTGCCTGGAACTTGTCTGGCAAAAGCTGATTGGTAAAGAAAGCAGGAGCTAGCAGGATTGGCTAGATTTCTGTGTTATTAGAATCTTCTATTTTTTGTGGTATTTAAACCCCATTTTTGAGATGGTTTGGGCTTGTTTGCACCAGGCTCTGCTAAAGTGCATCATCTCTGGGATGTTTTACAAAATTCCTGAGGTGTCAAGACCAATCTAAGTGCTTTTTCATTTATATTTGCTTATTTTATTGCATTTGCACTTGCCTGTCATTTTTATCTATACCTTACAACTAATTTATCACATTTGCACTGTTTTAAAGTATTTTACTGATTAACTGCATTTCATTACTGTTCAACTGTATTTAATTGCTATTTACTGCAACTCATTACTGTTTAACTACATTTTACTGCATTCCATTACTGTTTAACAGTATTTTTCTTCAAACTTTGAGTTCTTTTTTTGTCTGTAAGTAGTTAATCTCTGCTTTTTGTGAGTTTTACTGTGTTCGTAACCCTTAAATTGAGTAGCATAGTCTGGATATAGGTTTTCTGCATCTGTAGCTGTTTGTCTTTGCCTTCTGTGTTGCTGGTGGCCATCTTGTGTTTGCATTCTGTGTTTCTGGCAGCCATCTTGTGTTGGTAGGGGCCTATCTTCTTTGCTAGTGAGACTAGCAGGGCTGCCTGGACCTTGTCTGGCACAAGCTGATTGCTAAAGAAAGCAGGGCTAGCAGGATTTGCTAGATTTCTGTGTTACTAGAATCCTATATATTTGTGGTATTTAAACTCTGCGTTTGAGCTGTTTTGGGTTTGTTTGCATGCCGCGTACCACAGCTGCACTGTTTTTAGCCCATTGTGAGATATTCCAGCTACAAATTTTCCTTTAGTAGCACTTGTGTGATCACCTAGTAGTACTCATCTTAGACCTTCCACCTTTACCTCCTTAGCTCTCTCTGGCTTCTCTCCCTCAGATTCTGACTAATATGGATGGACAATTTCCTACAGTTTCTCCTGATAGTCTGGTTGATATGGGCATTCTGAGACAGTGCATAAACTGCCTCATGTACATGGACAACCCTCTACTACTACCACCTAGGAACACAATTTATGAGAGATGCACATACATTAAGCCTAGAGTGTATGCTCTCTCCTTCACAAGACAGTACAGTATATCTGGCACTGAGAAACGTGTCAACACAAACACCTCAGCTCAAACACCACACACACCTACACAAGGCACACCCACATACGTGGAGGTTCTCAACAAAAACAAACCCAAACAAAAGAGAACTCCAAGGCAAAAACACATGTGAACTCCACAGCCCACCACACCACACACCATACATAGTCCACACAACTGTGTCTCACAGCCACTAAGGCCTAACCATAAACCTAACATATTAGTCACAGGAGATTCCATTGTGAGACACAGAGATGAGCCCTTCACCAGGCTGGAGAAGGAAAAAGCCACAGTTAGTTGTTTGTCAGGTGCCAGAATCTGCCATATCACACATGCACTCGAGTCTCTCAACAACAGGTACTGTTATGACTCTGTCATACTCCATGTTGGTGTGAATGACTTGAGACATACCTCCCAGGACTATATGAAGAAACACATGATCGAGCTTGCTGAATATGTGTCCCAGGAAGGTATGTCCCTAGCCTTAAGCAACATTCTACTGTCACCCAGAATGATGCCTCAATATTAACAGAAAATCATTGAATTTAACAATTGGCTTAGTTTCTGGTGTCATTCTAAGGAGACACAGTACCTGACAGCCTGAGAAGACATGATCGACAGACAATGATGCTTTGCCAGATATGCCCTTCATCCGTCTCCCTTAGGCTTCAGGCTTCTGGCAAAGGCTTTTGCCTCCCCCATAGTGCCTTTTTAGGCAATGCCATGAGGTTAATACTGCTAACATGAAAATTTCATCAAAACACAAATTAAAGGTCATGCTTCTAAATGCTAGGAGTCTAAACATGAAACTGCACTCATTGCAATCATTCTTAACCCTGGAAGATGCTGACATCTGTGCAGTCACTCAAACCTGATTCAAAGCTGTGGAGAGCACCCCAGCCATACCAGGTTACTCATCATATCATACATTCAGATGCCAAACCATGGGCAGCAAAGCAAAAGGAGGTGAAGTTTCACTATATATTAAAGACTTACACACCTCCAGGCTAGTCAAACACTATGATGCACAAGCGACACTCCAGGTGCAGTTAACCATTGACAAGATCCCTATTCAAATCATGGCTAGCTACAGGTCCCCAACTTTGACTCAAAATGTCCACTCTACCTATCTGGACCTCTTCAAATCTATCAGGATTCAACTTTTTACCCTGATCCTGGGGAACTTTAACTATCCAACCATAGCTTGGAAGAACTACTCATTCCAAAACACAGATGAACAGAGATTCCTTGATTTTATCAATGCAAATGTCTTGGACCAGCTGGTAGACACCCCCACAAGAGGTGATAATATCTTGGACTTGGTATTAACCAACATGAGTAACCAATGCAGCATCCCTACAGTGTCATCCTCCCTGGTAAGATCTGACCACAAAGTGGTCACTTTTTGAAGTCACTATCTCTCCAAACTCCCCCCCCCCCCAAGCTAGGGTCAAATTAAAAAAAACTTCTCCAAAGCTGATTACAACCTCCTGAAGGAAGGATTATAGGATCATAGGATCATAGGAGGTTACTATGCTATTGACCCTGAGGCCCTTATAAGCCTAGCCAAGAGTTTAGCCCATGTTTAGACAAATCAGCACCCAATGCCCCTGTTCAGCAGGGACATGGGTGGAATCCCAGGGGTATATTTTCTGTTTCTCATCCAGTTATGCAGGTTGTGCTTAAAAATGGGTAAAGAGGTACTTTGTTTGATGTGAAAAGGGAATCTATTCCATAGATGCGGGAGTCTCTGGGATACAAATCTATCCCGCCAACAAGTCTTCTTAATGTCACAGACCAGGTTTAAGCCACGCATGTGGGTTACACGAGTGGAGCTTCACTTGCAGATATGCAACAGTCCCATCAAGGTTGGTTCCATGATCACTTTGTATGCCAAACAGAGGTCATCTCTGAAGAGTCTGTATGAAACTGAGTAGAGGGATTCTCCTGGTGAGGTAGCTCTGTGGTCCCTCCAGCTGCTGCATGTGCTTTGTGAGGTAAAAGCCGAAAGGTGCATGTACCTTGTTGTAAGGAAAACTTTCTACTTGGCCAACCTCATTAGGAAAGGTATCTCATCCAGGGGCAAGGAGGTCATGGCATCCCTGTATTTTTCCCTTATAAGACCCATTACTGAGTACAATGCCCCTTTTGGCATGTACCTCACAAAACACATGCAACAGCTGGAGAGACCACAGAGGATTCTCACCAGGAGAATCCAGGGCCACAAACATCTACCATACACAGATAGGCTAAAAGCCCTATCCCTCTACTCAGTCTCATGCAGACTCATCAGAGGTGACCTCTGTCTGGCATACAAAGCAATCTCAGACCCCAGCTTGATGGGACTGCTACATATCTGCAAGCCAAGCTCCACTGGAGGAACCCGCACATGTGACCTCAACCTGGTCTGTGACATCAATAGGACTTGTTGGTGGGACAGATTTGTGTCCCAGAGACTCCCCTTCTGTGGAACAGACTCCCTCTCCATGTGAAGCAGAGTACCTCATTATCCCTTTTAAGCACAACCTGGATAACTGGATGGGGAACAGAAAATACATTCCACCTGTGTCCCTGCTGGCTTGTTGAAACATGGGCTAAACTCTTTGTTAGATTTATAAGGGCCTCTGAGCCAGTAGCCTGTGATCCTATGATAAAGGGGAATGCATGATAATAAATCTATATCATCAATGGTCACCAACAGCCAATTAGGTTGGTACAATTCTTGTTTAATCTCTCCCAGGAAGTCCCAAGAATCTCTCAAGATATAGGCATACCTCTCTAGAAATTTCTCAAGGCTAGCATCCACAAAAATTGCCAATGAGTGGGTTTTGGAACCAGCTGCTGCAACAATGGGTCTCATAAGAGGGTTATTCACATCTTTGTGAATTTTAGGTATGCCAAAAATGTCTGGTAACACAGGACTTTTCACTAAGAAATATTTGTCTAATGTGTGATCAATTTGGCCCTGGTCTAAGAGGTCTTTAAGAAATAAATTCAATTTATGGTAGAAAATATAGACCACATTTCTAGAGACCCTGGAATAGTTGGCCTCATTACTAAGTAAATCATAGATCTTGGATAAATAGTCAGTGGTGTTCATTAATATTATGCCACCTACTTTATCGGGTTTCATTATTCTGAGTTCTTGGTTGTTGGTTAAATCAGTCATTATAATCCACTCTTTCTTGGTTAAATTAGTTCCAAAAGGGCCATGGCCTTATTGAACCACTTTTTGATTTCATTTTTACATACTCTTTCAAAAACAGGCAATATAGGATGTAGCAGGGGGTTATAGGTACTGGGTTTTTGAAATATATTGTTAACTGAGTTGGTATGGGGACAGTCCAGTAACAGCACTCTTTAATTTAGTTTTCTAACATCTAGCTTAAAATCTAATAAAATATCAGCTATGTCAACTTTACATTTAGGGACAAACATAAATCCTTTGCTAAATAGTTTAAAGTGATGTTCATTAATGACTTCTTGACTATAGTTGAAAGTCTTAATCCCACTCTGATCATGTATAATAGCTGAAGATGCCCCTGTCATGGCACTAACCACATTATCCATTGACTCAAAGTATGGATAAAAGCTATTATCAAAATCTGATGTTAATAACTACCTTGCTTCTTCTAATAATGGTTGGTTGACTGAAAATATACTTCGGGTGGTGTTGTAGCGACCTGTATGATGGTCCTTCTTTTTCTGGGCTAGTCTCTGAGACTGGTGGAAGGGGAGAAAAATGTGAAAGATGTAAAAAATCAGTAGTTTCATTAAAGGGTTGGTAATTTCCTACATCTATTTTCTGCCCTGGTGTATTAATGGCAGCTTGTTCTGAATAATTATACTGACCATCACTATGTTCTGATGGTAGTACAGTTGTTTTAGCTTTAGGTATTGGATATTCTATACCATTAGCATAATCTAACTTGCCCCTATTTAACTTCATATGTTTCCTAAGTTTAACTGTATCCATCTCTGCATCTATATTCTTAAATGCACTGCAGTAATCAGAAAACTTATAATCAAATAACAAATCATTTTTAAAAGAAAAGTCCAAGTGATTAATATCCTCTAACAGTTTGTCCATCTCCTTTTCATTGTGCCTAATTAAAATGCTTACAATTTTAAGACCACATTCATCAAACACAGCAACAAGTTCGTCAACCAAAGCGACATAGTGGGAAACACCATTCGGGAATTTCCACACTTTAAGACCTATTTAGACAATGTTCAGGAGAATTTGTTAGTGGATTTTATGTAAATGGTGCTTGTTAATAATTTTCTGTATTTTGAGGTTGATATCTATAAACAGACAATAGGTGAAGCCATGGGGACTGCATACACTCCTTTATATGCTAACACTATACTCTAGTATTGGGAAAAGCATTTTGTGTTCAACAAATATTATATGTGCAAAGTTGTTACTTTTTTATACTTTCTGGATGGCATTGTTCTAATTTAGAGGGGAGATGTTAATGATTTAGAAGAATTTATAAAATACTCTAACTCAGCAACTGAATTTTTAAGGTTTACATATAATTTTTAGTTTCTACTGATAACTATCTGGATGTTACTTTATCTAAGAACTTTACAAAGTGCAAGTTCGATTCAGAGTTATACAGGAAGCCAACATATTCAAATACGTTATTGCACTTTAACAGTAGCCATCTTTACCATCAACAAAAGAGTCTAGTTAAGGGGCAGATTGTAAGGTTATCTAGAATTATTTCAGATAATGACACATTTATTTCTGAAATCGACACTATTATAGAAATGTTTATGAACCAAGGTTATCCTAAGACACTTTTATATGAGACTAAAGAAATGGTTGCTAAACAACAGGTTAAATTTTACCCTATCCTAGGCAAAGACATTAATAAAGGTCAGTCTGATGAAGTAGATAAAAAAGCAGACTATGATTATAAGGTATGGCCCTTGCTTGAATGCCAATAGAAAGGTATTAATTGACGATTGGAGACTCACTGAGAGTGCTGAGCAAACGAAAAAAGCGGGGGAAGGGGCACCGTATACATATAAGAGACTGGCCAACCTAAAGGAACGTTCTGAAAGAAATGGCACAGCTTCTGACCTTATAGATCCCTTGATAGCCCCTAAAGGCATGTTAAAATATGGGTCCTGTGTACAATGCAAGTATATTAGCATAGGTAGAAGTTTTAAGCTAAAGACTGTTTCTTTTGAGTTCAAATTAAACAATACCTATGACTGTAATTCTACTGGTGCTGTTTATATTGCTTTTTGTGATTACTGCCACTCATTCTACGTAGGCAAAACTGAATGTGCCCTTACGAAGTGCATATATGAGCATTATTATGACTTAAAAAATCACAATGACAGTAGTGCTTTGCATAAACACACCTTGAATCATGCAAAAAATACAACGGTTTTATTTTTTTTATTTTAGAACAGGTTCCCTTAAACATGAGAGAAGGTGCTTTGGAAAAAAAATCAGAATTTCAAGAACGTATATGGCAAACAAGACTAGATGGAAGCAATCCCCCCAGCCTTGAATGATATGCTGTCCCTTAATAGTGCTCTTAAATTAAGAGCAGCCAAGTTGTAATTGTCCATTTTTGTACACTTGTTTTGATATTATAAATGTTTTTAATAACTGCAATACTTTAATATATTGTCTTTTAGTAGTGTTTTGAGTGAATAGTATGTATATTGTAACAGGTCCACTTCACTTCACTGAAAACTCATTTTACTGAAACTCATTTGACTGAGCACACTTGACTGAGCTCATGTCACTGAAAGCTTATTTCACTGAAACTGATTTCGTTGAAAGGTATATGCCCTTTTCCCCATTGTAGTGTGATCCTGGAGTTAGTATATATAGTAAGGGGGTGTGTGGGGGCACATCCCCCCACTTTGGGGGGAGTGGGGGCTGTAGCCCCCACCTATTTTATACATTTAAAACCATATACATGGATATTTACAACTCCAATTAATAACTCTTTTTAGAAGACAATATATTCCCAAACTATGTGGAGGGCTATGCCCCCCACACCCCCCAATGTAGAGGGCTGTGCCCCCCACACTCCCACTTACTATATATACTAACTTCAAGATTGCACTACAATGGGGGAAAGGGCATATACCTTTCAATAAAATCAGTTTCAGTCAAATGAGTTTTCAGTGAAGTAAAGTAGACCCATTATAACTTGTTATAATTTCTTTTAATACATATATATATATATATATATATATGGAGAGAGATAGAGAGAGAGAGAGAGAGTGAGAGCTTGTGGTAGCAATTGTTTTTAGTTCTGAGGAAATCCTTGTACTAAATGGGATGAAAATGCTAAACTGTTATGAAATATATGAACTTTCCAAGCTGTTGTTTCTCTTTACTATTATTGTGGTATTTTAAAATCCCTTTTAAGTTTTCAGTAGAGTAAAAGGCCTGTGGATGGTGCCTTTGCGGTATCTTGGTTATCCATTGTTTTTTGCCAAGGATTACTCTCCTGTTTGTTGGTACTCTTGACTGGCACTAAAGCTCTAAGAAATGTAATACCTGAAACCTAACAATATGAGTCACAGCTCAAAACTAAATCAAGGGCAAACATCAGAAATATTCGAGGACAATCAGGGGAAGTTTTAAAAATGTGAATGCTATTAATTCAAGATGTTGACAGAATAAGATGGTGCAAATTAATATACATTTTCTGGTGTAAAAGAAGTGTACACCTTTAATTTGTGTCATTATTTACCTAAGCACATTTCAACATCTTTCTCTAAAAGTTGACATAAAAGGAATTAAGAGGGGGAGAGTTAAAACTGAAGTCAAACACAGGGACATCCCTGTAAATTGTGGACAGCAGAAAGGTATTATAATAATGGACAAGGAAGCTCAACACAATAGGACATTGCAGTCACTGCAGGTACTGTACATGTAGGAATCACTAGCATTATAATATATATTAGAAAATTAAACACAGGCAGTAAATTTCCAAAATGAAGCAATTGTGGTGTCTGAAAAAGATGCAGATGACACAAGTGTAAAAATGTATATACCTTACATCTATTGAAGAAAGAATCCAAGTGCAATGGGAAACTATATACACAAAACTGCAGAACAATTGAGGAGAATAAGAACATAATTCTCAGACAAGTACTGATAGTGGCAATGGTGATAAGCACCATGCATGTTGGGAAGGGGAGGAATTCAGATAGTAAATACACAGCAAATCAGTATGCAATACAATCCACACACACCTGCCAAAGAAACAGAGCTATCACTTTGAACAGCATATTACTTGTAGATTATGCTGCAGTGCATTGGTACAGATGCAGAGCTATTACAGATGAGGATGTAAGAACAATAGACATGTGATTCATGTCATATATATATATATATATATATATATATATATATATATATATATATATATATATATACATATACACACACACACACACACACACACACACACACACAGACACACACACACACACACAGCCAGATGAAAATCCTGGAAGCTGCAAGTCATGTGGAGGCAGTCTCATAACATCAGATTTGTGTCTTCATGAATATCAGTGTATGTCTATTGACGTTAACATATGTGTGAAAGGAAAACCACCCATGATAGTTAGCCCTGAGCAGAAGCAATAAAAAATGTGCCTAATGTCAGTATTGTGTAATAACTGCTGCATGTACCGTTTCACTGTTATTTATTAATTAATTTATTTATTTAACATTTGTTTACTAGAGAAGTCTTACTGGGCTGGTTGCCCATTTTCAGAGGAGGCCCAGGGAGAAAATCTCCACATTAAATCACATTAGAACACATAGTAACTCAGTACACAGGTTAACAGAGTCAGCAAAATTATGCAGATCTTAGAATTAAGCACTGTATACAATGAAATTGCAACTCAACAATGTTTGTCAAATAACATTTGAAAACTTAAAATGATTTTGTCAAAAGCTCAATTTACAAGAGAGACAAAGTAGGAAGAGAACAATAGTGTGAGAGAAGGTGGAGAGGAGTCAAATATGTTCTGCCTGGTGATGAGCAGGAGCTTAACCAGATGCCATTTAGATGGCTCTTTAGCAGGTTTTTGAACTGAGCTGGGTTGGTTGTGTTTAGTATGTTCTGAGTGGTAGAGTTCCATGTTTTAGAGAAGTTATTAGAATATAGCGAGTCTCCAAATCTATTGATGAATTTTATAATTTTTAACAGCAGTTTTTCAGAGGATCATAGGATCCTGCTGTTGAGGTGAATTTGAACTAGGTTATGTAAGGCTGGACATTTGTCAGGTAGGTAAACTATGGAGTGGATTAGGGTAAGTTGGTTTAAGGTTAGGAGGTTGGGAAGTTCTGGCCATTTGAGTCGCTTCAGAGCAAGATAGTAATTGTTTCTGTAAGGCAGGTTGCAGGCAAATCTGGCTATCTTGTGGTAGCATGAATTGAGTTTGCTTAAGTCGGTTTTCTTGAGGTCTGTGAGTATGGGAGAAGCATAGAATAAGGTGGATATTAGGTGTGTCCTGGCAATTGCTTGTCTAGAAGAGTTGGTTAGGTAAGACTTTTTTCTATAAAGAGAACCTAATTTAATGTGGGTCTTTTTGATGGCATGTAATATGTTCTTGTTGAATTTTAACTTATCATCTATGATGATACCTAGTAGCTTAGTTTCTGGGTTGGGTTCAATTAGAATGTGATTGGATAAGGTGATTTTAAAGTCCTAGTTAAGGGAGTTTGTTTTGCAATAGTTGTTGGGAAACAGCATTAGTTTGGTTTTGTTAGGATTTAGGATGAGCTGGTATTTATCTAGGAAAAATTCAATGGCAGTAAAGGATTTTTGCATAACATCTTGTAGTTGTGCTAGACTGGGTCCAGTGTAGCTGACAGGTTATTTATTTGTGAGAATTGAGAAAAGTAGAGGCCTAAATATTGAGCCTTGTTGAACACCTACTGTTACGGGAAGCAGGGAGGAGAGGTCATCATGCCATTTGACCGCTTGATGGTGATCAGAGAGATAATTTTGGAACCAAGAAAGGCTCTTTTAGATATGTTAAGGGATGCCAATTCTTGTATGAGCTGCTCGTGGGCACTGTGTCAAATGCCTTTGATATATCTTGAAATATTGAGGCGACCATTTGGCCATTGTTTTTTAGTTGGTTAACAGTATTGGTAAATTTGAACAGGGCAGTGGTGGTACTATGTCCTGGTTGAAATCTATGTCGTGCATTGGCAAGGAGCTTATTGGTTAGTAGGTGCTGCATTAGTTGTGACTGGATGCATTTTTCTAAAATTTTAGAGAACGGAGATAGTATGGATATAAGTCTATAGTTGAAGAGTTCTAAGGAGGAGCTCCCTGTATGAAGTGGAATTACGTAGGAGATTTTCTAAATTTTAGGTACGTACTATTCAGTAATAGATCTGTTGATCAGTAATGATACTGGGAAAAAAATGATGTTGGCTGCTTATTTCAGGTAGTTGTTTGGTAGTTTGTCGGAAGCAAGAGTTGTAGATTTTAGTTTGCTCAGTAATTTCTTAATTTTACCTATTTGGATAGGTTGGAGGGAGGCTGTGGTAGGGGAGTCACTGAAAGCAGAAACAGTTATTTGACATGGACTATTTTTGGTTTTGTAAGTGAGAGAATGGAGTTTATGAAAAATGAGTTAAACCAGGATGCTATACTTATAGTTTTTGGTACTTGGAGATGGGATGGACGTTTTGCCTGGACGGATAAGTAATTTGATAGAACCCCTGAATATTTGTGGGTATTCTTGATGTTTGTGCTGCATGTTTGTATAGTACAGTTTTTTTATCTGCTCTGATTTGGTTTTTTTTGCAAACATTTATTAAGTGACAATAGTTGTCGATGGATGCTTTGGTTTTGTTGGTCAGATGGTACCAGAGTTTATCTCTTTGCTTTAGTAGTTGTTTGGTTTCCTTTGTGAGCCATGGGCAGTAATTAGATTTAGATCTTATGTGTATTATAGGGGTCAGTGTGTTTTGTATATTTAGAAATTTCCTGTCGAAGTATTCGACTGTTGCATCTAATGGGAGGTATTTTAATGAGGACCAATTACAGTCATGTTGTAATTGTTTTTTGTCATTGTTTAAGGGAGTCTGTGGAGGAATTTTTGTATCATGCATTTGTTTGTATGATGTAGTTCTTGTCGGCAAGGTATGGTGCCTTGGTCACTTAGGCTGTCTGGTAGACAACCTGAGTGATGGATTAGTGAGGATGTATTAGTGAGAGTCCAGTTGAGAATAGATTGTTTTTTGTTGTTTTTCTCAACTCTAGTGGGTGTATGTATCAGTTGGATGAAACCATGTATGTTTATGTAATTGGAGGGGATTTCAAAAGAACAGGTTTGCCAATTAAAATGCTGAATGAGAGGATTGGATTGATCGGGAAGATTAATTTTTTTGAATTATGATACAGAATCAGAATTGCCTAGACATAGTAAAGCCTTGCTGAGTCTAATTATGGTGGCTGCCAAAAAAGCAATTACTGCAAAATGGAAATCAAAGTTTAGACCAATGTTACTAAAAGTAGTGAATATAGTAACAGAGGTAAAACAACTGGAATTGGGGATCTTTAGAAAATGGACAGAGCAAACTACATAGAAATAAATGGGAATTGTGGCAACAGTATATGCAGAGAAGTAATGAGGTTTAAAAGGCAGGATTTGAATAAGCCATATAATAGGTTCATAGCTTCATAGATTGGTAGGTAGTAGGCTATAGGCCCTAGGGCCTATACAAGCCTAGCCATAACGATTCTCTGGCTATTGCTTCCCACAAATATTTACTTTCCTGGACCCCTGTCTAGCAGGGCTACTGATGTGATCCCTGGGGTGAATTTCCTTTCTCCCATCCAATTGCCAAGGTTCCTCTTCAAGAGGCACGAATGGAAAAAGCAGGACCAGCCGATATTAATAGGAATTCTTTATTCACATTGAGATCCAGCCAATACGGCCCAAAGACACCACAGACAATTCAAAAATTATTGAAAAGTTCAAAGTTATTGAAAAGTTGAGCGCGCTTTCCCTTTGCCCAAATGCAAACAAAAGGTTCTGATGAAGCTTTGCATTTGGGCAAAAGGAAAGCGCACTCAACTTTTCAATAACTTTGAACTTTTCAATAATTTTTGAATTGCCTGTGGTGTCTTTGGGCCGTATTGGCTGGATCTCAACGTGAATAAAGAATTCCTATTAATATCGGCTGGTCCTGCTTTTTCCTTTCGTGGGAATTGTTTTTTTGTTTTTTTGCGACGTTTCTTTGGATTTTTTTGTTCCTCTTTAAGAGGCCCATTGAGGCACTCTGCCTGACACGTATGGGCAGCTTATTCCAGAGCATGGGGAGTCTCTGGGTCAGGAACCTATCCCTCCAGCATGTTCTATTCATCATGATGACAAGGTTAAGATCCCTGGAGCATGTGGCTTGGAGGGATTGGGATTTCCTTAAGTGTAGCATGTGGGTCTGACATGGCCTTGTATGTTAGGGAGAGATCACCTCTGAGTAGGCGATATGTGACAGAGCATAGCTGGAGTTTCTTTAGATGGTATGCTTAAGGCATCTGGTTTAGGCCTGTGATTCTTTTTGAGAGGTATTTCTGCAGTCTTTCTAGTTGTTGCAGATGTCTTGTGAGGTACATATCAAACGGGGCATTGTATTCTATAATGGGTCTAATGAGGAACAATGACCTCCATTTTTCTGGATGAAAAGCCCTTACTGATGAGGTGTGCCACGTAGAAGGACTTTCTAACTGTTATGGCTATATGGTTATCAAAAGTGAGACCACTGTCCACCTGTGTCCCTAAGTCTCTTATCACACTTTCGGTGTTTAGTGTACTGCCACCTATGTGGTAGTTCACAGGTACATGCTTTTTCCCAAACGGGACAACTATACATTTTTTGGCATTTAGTTTTAGCCCATGGCTCTGGCACCAGGCATCTGTTTCAGTAAGTCCCTTTTGTAGTATATACACATCATTTGGGGATTCAATTATGGCTCCCAGCTTGCAGTCATCTGTAAGCTTTGTAAGCCAGAGTCCCTTAGAGTTGGCGTGTACTTTAGAGAACTAGATGCCAAACAAAAGTGGTCCGGGACAGAACCCTGAGGTACAGCATTTGTCACTTGTCTGGAGCTGGATTTGGAGTCAGCTACTTTTACAGTGTGTGTTCTGTCAGTAAGCCAGTTTGCAACCCATCGAGTGATGTAGGGATTAATGCCCAGCTTAGTAAGTTTATCTATGATTCCAGAGTGGGGGATAGTGTCGAAAGTCTTGGTGAGGTCCAAGTAGGCTGTGTGAACCACCTTACCCACATCCATGGCTCTGTAAACTGATCTGAAGAAGTCAATCAGGTTCAGGCAGCAAGATTGGCCCTTCACGAATGCAAACTGGGTGGGGTCCCATGTTTGAAGGTTGCCAATGTCTTGGTTTATAAGTTCCATGATAATACGTTCCATTTCCTTGCAGATCAGGCTCGTCAGCCTGATGGGACAGTAGTTCCCAGGATCCAAATTGGATCCCCCCTTTTAGAGTGGGATGACTGTAGCTATGCGCCACTCTATGGGTGCGAAGCCTGAGGTGAGGCTATGATTAAACATGACACAAAGGTGATGTGCCAGTTCATTTTGTAGTTCATGCAGTACACAGCCCGGGATGTCATCTGGTTCCATGGATGCTGTATTCTTGGCTATGGAGAGTGCGTTTTTTACCTGAGTGGCCATGATTTTGGCATTTTATTTTTATTTTACATTTGTTGACCAGGCTAGTCTAGCTGGATATATGTCCATTTTCAGTAGAGGCCTGGGGAGAAAAGCTCCAAGCAAAAAAATGGGAAATTTAACAATGCATATAACTATGAGAAGTACAATACAGAGTTAGCACTCTGATAGAGAACAGTTATAAAATAAATTTGTAAAACTAAACACTTTTAGTGGAAATTAAACTAAACAATTCTACAACTCACAGTAGAAGATATAAGCAAGTCTTAGAAAAGGGAAAAGAATATATATATATATATATTGTTCTAAAATTCCTGAGTAAGAGTCAGTAGTAGTAAGTCAATTTGGAGGTAAAGGTTATAGGAGTAGTGTATAGGGTTATGGATAGAAGTGAGAAAAGATGTCAATCTGGGTTAGTGCATGGACAGAGCCAATGAGCTTTGAGATGCTCTTTAAGATGTTTTTTGAAAAGAGAAGTAGAAGCAAGGGAAGTTAAGTCAGCAGGAAGCTGATTCCAGAATTTTCCTGCAGTGTTTGAGAAGAGTGAATCCCCAGCTTTGTTGTTAGCTTTATTAGAGGAGACTAGAAGTTTGTTAGCAGAGCGTAGTGTAGGTAGATTCGTATAAGGTGTAATAAGATTAGTGAGGATAGGGGTATTATTAGGATGGTATAGGATCTTTGAGTAATAAGTAGTTGATAGAGTATGTGGTTATGAAGTTCTAGCCAGCCAAGCTGTTTGAGGTTAAGGCAGTGGTGAGTTTTAAAGGGGGAGCTTGTGATGAATCTAGTTATGCTATTATAACAGGTAGAGAGTTTAGAGAGGTTGTTTTTGGATAGGTTGGTGTATATAACAGAGACATAGAAAAAGGGTGGAAATGAGGTGAGTCTGGGCAATTGTTTTTCTTGCAGGAGGGGTAAGAAAGGGTTTTATTCTATAGAGGGTGCCAAGTTTTTTGTTGACAGACTTAATAGTTGAGTTAATGTGTACATCATAGTTGAGTTGATTATCAATAGTTACACCTAGTAGGTGGGTTGTAGTCTCTGGGGTAATGTTGGTACCATTGTTAGAGGTTATAGAGAAGGAAGGAACAGGTGATTTATGAGTAGGAGTAAAGAGTAGTAGTTTTGTTTTTTTGGGATTTAGGAGGAGGCAGTGTTGCATAAACCAGTCTTCAACCTTCTTAAAAACAGTTTGGGTGAGAGAGTGGATAGAGGTTATACTCTTGGCTGTACAGATTAAGGTGGAGTCATCTGTATACTGAATACAGGTGGCTTGGGGTATGTTAGTATGTAAGTTGTTAATAAATAAGGAAAAGAGTAGGGGACCTAAGCTAGAGCCCTGGGGTACTCCTATTTTTATTGGTAGTAGTGAAGACAGGATGTTATGCCAAAGTACTGCTTGCTGTCTATTTTCCAGATAAGATCTAAACCATTGCATGGCTTGAGGATCTAGAGAGTGAGCCTTTAGTTTGTCTAGCAGTAGGTTGTGGTTAACCATGTCAAAGGCTTTTGACAGGTCAATAAATAATGCAGAGGAATATGAGTTATTGTTACGATTTTTATTTATGGAGTCAGTAAAGGATAGAAGGGCAGTTGATGTACTGTGGAATGGCCTAAAACCATGTTGGCAGTTTCCTAGTAGGTTATTTTGTAATAAGTGGTTGAGTAGCTGTTTGTGAATACATTTTTCCATTATCTTAGCTAATGGGGACAGTAGGGCAATAGGGTGATAGTTAGAAAGCTCAGTAGATTGTCCTCCTTTATGTAGAGGGATGATATGGGATATCTTCCATAGAGCAGGGATTTTGCCCTCAGAGATAGATATGTTAATAAGGATAGAGATGGGATAGTCTACTGCTTTAGCAGCTATTTTTAGGTATTCAGATGGGAGTTGGTCAGCAGAAGGGGTGCAAGGCTTCAATTTTTGAAGTAGCTTACAGATGAAAGATGTAGATACAGGTTGTATTTGAAAGGTAGGTAAAGAAGTATTGCAGATATTTGGTTGGGAAGCAGTGAGAGGAGGTAAAGAATTGGCAAGGGTTTGAATGGCTTCTGTAAAGTAATTATTAAAGGTATCAGGGATCAGGTTGGAGTTGTTACTATTGAAACCAGTTGGGTTTGGAGTGGTGGTGTGGCCTGGTTGAAGAAGTTTGTTTCTCCCACTCCAGACTTTTTGTAGGGTTTGTTGATTGGTTTGTTGGAGGCCGAGGTAGTAATCTTTTTTGTCTCTAAGAATATCTTTTTTGGTGGAATTTCTTAGTTGTTTAAATTGGAGGTGGGTTGTTGGACATTTGGTAGATCTCCAATTAGCCCATATTTTATTTCTGAAGTGTATCTTTTGCCTGGTTTGTTTTGTGAGCCAGGGGGCACATTTGTTTTTTTATTCTAGTTGAGTGATAAGGGGCATGGGAGTCTAGGATATTAAGAAATTTAGTGTTGAAGTAGGTAACTGTTTCGTCTAGTTCTAGATAGGTTAGTGGTGACCAGTCACAAGCTTGCAATTCTGTTAAGAAGCTGTCTGGGTTAAAACTTTTTTTTGACCGGGTGGTTTTGAGATTATGTGTGGAGGGTATGTGGGTTTTTTTTTAATAATGTAGGTAAGTGTGTGGTCACTGATATCATCTGGGAGGGTTCCTGGAGTATAAGATTCAGGGTGGCTGTTAATAAGGATCCAATCCAGAGTACTGTCCTTGTTAGTGGGTTTATGGATTCTTGTAGGAGTTGTAATTAGTTGAGAGAATCCAAAGAGGTTTATATGGTTGGTGGGGTTGAGAGAACTACAAGAAGACCAGTCTATATTAACGTCACCAAGTACAATGGTCTCCTGGGATAGATGGGTAGAGAAATGACTAAGCAAGTTTTCTAGAGAATTTGTATTGTTACCTGGAGGTAGATATATGCAAATTATATAGATTGATTTAGAGTTATTGATTTGGAGTTTGATAGTTAGGGTTTCAGATTTGGTATCTATTGATGGGAGCACATTAATGAGGGAAATTTGTAGGTTTGATTTGTAAAGAATGGCTATACCCCCACCTTTTTTCATTTTATGGGCATTTCTGAGGATGTTATAGCCAGGAGGGCTAATTTCTTGGTCGAGATTAGATGGTTTTAGCCAAGTTTCTGTAAGACATAGAATGTCAAATGAGTGTACATCAGGGAGTGCATGCAGGTGGGAAATTTTATTGTTTATACTTCTTATGTTAAGGTGAGCTATCATAAAGGAGTTAGTTGGTTTAATAATTGTAGAAGTTATAGGTACTGTTACATTGGTAGGGTTAGTTATGGCATCAGTATAGGGGCCAGGGTTTGGATGAATGTCACCATCTAGGAAGGGGTGTTGCTGGGGGTATTGTAGAGATTTTAAGAGCTTATGAAGGCTATTAAGAGTCTTCTTGGTAGAGAAGTGAATAATGTGAGTTGTTTTGTGGAATTTAGGTAAAGAGTAATTAGAAACATAGGTTATGTTACTATGGTTAAGGGAGAAGGTGAATGAGGATGGTAAAGTTTGTTGGCTATGATGGTTTTGCTCAGATAGAGAAAGATATTCATAGGAGGTAAGTGAGTATGGTATGGTAAGAATTGCTAGTGTGGTAGTTAAGAGTAGTAATTTGGTTAAATTAGTTTTATTTGTAGAAGCCATGGTAAGAGGATTTAAGTAGGGAATAGTTAGTGTTAGTATGTATTGTAGTAAGGAGACAAAGTGTTTGAAGATGTTGAGCAGGTTATAAGTTAAGTTGGTAAGTAGTTAACAGGGTTAGATAGGAGGTAGAGTAGTGTAGTTAAGGTTAGAAGACAGAGGGAGTGGTAAGAAAGACAGATTAGTCATACTAATCAGGTGAGAAAGTTATGGGAGTGGCTTGGTGATGTAGTGGTATGTGATAGGTGGAGATAGGAAGGGGGAGTGGTAGTAAAGTATAAGTGTAGGACCAGTGGGGGTGGGAGGGAATTGGGCGTAGGGTAGGGGAGCGGAGTGAGCCCCTAGGGTGAACAGAGCAGGTAGAAACAGACAATGGAGCAGCTGGAGGAGAAACAATCAGTAGAGCTCAGTCTAGAAGGTAAGTCAAGTATGTCTAAGGAGAGAAGGAGCAGACAAAAGTTAGAGGTCTGTTAGAGACACAGGAGAGTATAGTGAGTTAAAATAGAGGGCATATTGTAATTTCGGAGTCGTTTAAGGTCAAAGAAGTTTAAAATAGATAAAGCAGAGGAAAAAGGAAAAGCAGAATAAATCTTGGATGGGATAGGGGTGCCACCTACAGGGCAAAGCTAGAAGTACAAGCAGCTACAAAAGGAAGGTAGGCTATGGCAGACTACAAAAAGGGGGAAAGGTAGTAAGAGGGATACTAACAGGTGATGTAGTAGTAAGGTCAACAAGGTAGCTAGTTTGGGGGGAGGAAGGCTGCTGGCTGACTGTCCTCAGAGCTTACTTTAGAACCGCTAAAGCTACAGTGATCAGTACTATGCTTTACAGGTAGGCCATGGAAACATACTTTCTTAATTTCTTAACAGAGAGTGCAGGGAGTAGAGGCAACAAGACTAAACCATGGGTCCTTTGTCAGCTAGTAGGTAGATTCTCAGAAGAATTATAGGCTGGAACAGCATAGTGAAGATCAGGGTACTTGAGGGAGAGAGAGAGACAACAGTGGTAGTGAGTAGCAAGAAGCCCGCATAGACAGAGTAAGATAATTAGGACAATAGTTAACACTTGAACATTTAGCCATTGTACATTCACTAAGTAATACTACAAGCTAACAGTATCAAAATGGAACTTATCTTTAGTTATATAAATGTATCCTACAGGTTAAATTCTGTAGGCTAAGTAGGACAGCATGTAGCACTTTGGTAAAGACATAGTCACACATAAATGCATATGAAAAACAGTACAACCAAAACAGGAACAATGCTTAGAAAAGTATCAGAAATTATATAAAAATCACCTGGTGGGAGTTAGTGTTGGTAGCCGGCTGGCTCAAAGTCTACACTAGAATTTGTTAAAAAAAATAAGTGGAGTCACAGCATGAAAGTTATGTAGCCTATGGTGTCCTATTTAACAGTTCATTTGAAATCTACAGGGGCTAACAGGGACAGATAATTCAGAGAATATATCCTCAAAATATTAGTCTTTGCATTCACAGATACCAATCCTCATTTACAAATGTAACAAACAGAGGTTGATAGGGTCCCTAACATCCTGAGGTCCAGAGCACGGGTGACAGTTGCATTAACTATGGCATTTCATTACACACATGGAAACATCCACGTGGACCTAGTGCCACTAATAACCATGCAGTTTAATTTAGGTATATGGACTGTAGACTAGGCTGCTACTTCTTGTTATTAATCCATTCGTTACTGGCTCCAAACTACAGCTCAGCATAAGTAATTGGATTCTAGTAACTATAAGCTACTCTGTAGCTTCCTATTTGCAGCTCGAGAAGGTGTCTACAGCTCCCGACCAACATACCAGTAATTGCAGGGTACAAGGAGTGCTCAAGAAAAGACCTACATCAGTCTTTCTACGTCCCCCAAGAGAAACAGGCTGAAAGTAATAAGAGCTAAAGCTTCTAACTTGCGATCCAGCAGCTACAGGCTGCTCAGTAAGACGCAAAAGACCTACAGTACACTATGTAAGTCCCCAAGTAAGGTTATCTACATATACAAGTTAGCCAATATAGGGTACAATATGTGGACAAAACGTAGAGACAGAGCAGGTCAAAAAGTGAACGCTTAAAGCAATCACTTAAGTGATTCAACTAACTCCCAATGTATCAAATAGCCAATACTGGGCTATAGCTAATAAGCAAACAGTAAAAACTGCAGCCGTTTAGGATTCAACTAGCTCTCTATGTAGTAAAATAGCCGTACATGCTAAAGCAAACAAGCAAACAGTATAGACTGCAGCCGTTTCAGATTCAACTAGCTCTCAATGTAGTAAAATAGCCGTACATGCTAAAGCAAAAGAGCAAACAGGATAAACTGAAGCCATTTCAGAATCAACTAACTCTCGATGTATAAAATAGTCGTTACAGGCTGAAACTAGTAAGCAGACAGGGTAAGCTGCAGTCGTTTCTGATTGTACTAACTCTCAATGAATAAAATAGCCATTACAGGCTAAGGCAATAAGCAGTCAGGATAAACTGCAGCCATTTCAGTCTAGGGGAAAGTTTGTCATTTGTAACTGTGAAGCAAGCATAGAACAGCAGAACCTTAATATTTAACAAATAAGCTAATCATTCATCAGATATTTAATTGTAGCCATAATTTCTGTTATGTAAGCAGCAGTTACAGGCCACATTACGGCAGCTAAAAGCCTTTCAATGCATTTGTTCCATCAACAAAAACAATACAGGAATTATATCACAAGCATTAAAACTTTCAATTAGCATAGAAAAAGCAGTCAAAACTGCAGTTGATCTAGGCAGCCGTTACTGAGGTAATTCCGGCACCTAAACAAGGCAGTTCCTTGGATACACAAGGGAAATTAAACTCTAAGTAGCTGTTGGTAGCTTACTAAACAAACACTACAAGGCTATAACTGGCTAACTCAAACAGTTTGCATATTACAGTTCAACTGCAGATCCGTCTATGGTGTTAAGGCACACAGTAGAAATAACAATCAATTGACTTTAAGCATATAGGTAACAATTAAGTACCGAGCACTGCTTACCAGAGGAAAAAGAGGCATTATTTTGGTATTGAGATGGGCCCTTTAGGGGGTGAGAGGGGGGTGAATTTAACTCTGAATCTATCTGCCAGGATACTGGCAATATCCTTGGGATCAGTATATCTAGTGTCATTCTGCTGTAGCTCAGAGCAGATCTGAGTATTGCCATTAAGAGTCTTGACATAGCTATAGAATGCCTTGTGGTTGTCTTTGGAATCTTTGGTAATTTTGTTTTCGTAACTAGGTTTGGAAGATTTTATGAGGGATCTCAGCTTTCTACTGAGGCTTAATTGACAATGACTGGATAGATTATAAGTGATGTATAATATTTGCAACTAGTTGTTTCAATTCACTGGTGTCAGTGTTGTTTGTTTTTCATTTATATAAATGTAAGATTGCCAATGTCGTACATGATCATTTAATAAAGATGTTTATTGAAAAAAAATCTCCAACTAAGATTGTTTCTTGACTAAATGTAGCTGAGGCCCATGAGAGTAGGTTTTCTATAGTGGAAGGGTTGTTGTTTGGTGGGATGTAAACTGCTAGTAAGATTATATGTTTATTGTTATTTATTTTTAGGCAATAGGCTAGTAATTCAGTGTTATCTAGATCTGGGACATTTACTTGCAGTTTTTCAAAGCTGAGAGAGTCCTTATATATAATTGATACTCCCCCCACCTTGTATTGTTGTCTTGTCTTGTCTAAGGATGTTATAGCCAGGGGGTACGATTTCATTGTTGTTTATGTGAGGCTTAAGCCAGGTTTTGCTTAGGACTGCAATGTCAGGAGTGTACTGGGATAGGGTAGCATGGAATTCATATGTTCTATTTAATAGACTTCTGAGGTTTGCATTAATCAGGAGGATGGCTGACATTTTTTTTTTTTTTTTTTGTGGGATATGTTGGTGAGATATGTTGCATTTGTTTTTTTGTTAGTTTGGGATTACTATATATGATGGCTGTGTTTTGTCAGGTGGTATTTGGGCCTGGGTTAGGGTGCATTCCTCCACATAACTGAAGGCTTTATTCTTTCTGAGATGCTGGGTGAAATATTTGGTGGATGTTTGTGGGAGTTTTAGTGATGTAAGTGGAGGAGTTAGAGGAGGGTTTGTGGTTGGGTAGGTGACGGATTTTAAGTAGATAATGACAAGGTTGTTAGGTGCGGTGAGGAAGAGAACAGATAGTAAAAGTGGAAGGAGTATAATGTGAATGAGTATCATGTTTGATTATTGGGTTTGATGTAGGGGGAGTGGTGGTATGAGAAAAGTAGAGATGAGAGAAGGCTATAGGTGCAGCTATGTAAGAGGGGATATTGTATACTTTGGGAGGATAAGACTGTTGTAGCTTATATGTGTAGTTCCTGCTTCTGCCACACATATACAAGTTAATGCAATTTGACAACGTATACATCTGAAGGAACTATACTATTATATAAGAAACCAAAATGGCTCCCCAGATGATCAATGTGCAACACATCTATAATGCCTGGATCACAACAGGCAGCATACCTCTTAGACAGGTGCAACAGTGCCATCAAGTAGTAAGTGAAGTGTAGAAAATGTTGACGTCAAACACAGCAGGTGTACATCAACCTATAGAAATGTTGGCATTCTCTGTGCATTGATCACTGCCTCCATTGCATGGTTGTTAGCAGAGCCATGCTACCAAAGGCAGATTTGCATATGTTTTTGCTGCAAAACTACAAATGACAATAAGTATTTCACAACATTGATTACATATTGGGCTTCGTGCTGCCTTGCAAAGGACTACATCATTATACTGGACATACTCATAAGGAGAAACAGTAATTCCTGGATGAACATAATCTACCCATCCAAAACCTATATTAAAATATAATAACAAAAGTCCTAGTATACATTATGACTACTATGTAACATGATATGCAGCAAGATCTGTTGAATAAGACATTTTTGCCTGCCATACCTCTCAATCCCTTCATAAAGGAAATCTGGGCAAAACTTATAATAATGGGGGACAAAGGCCCCAAAATAGGGACATATTTTAAATATTGCTGTTTTAAACTTAGAAAGTTGCTAAAATAACAGGATTTGTGTGATCATGCATTTTCTGAAGGATATGAAGTCTGAAACTCAAACATATGTCATTATTTAGTGGCTTTGGTCCTCAATGATTTGCCAGAAAACCACAAATTTTATGAGGAACAAACCAAAAATACAAGGCAAAAATTTAGACATTCTGTAAAAATCTGGGCAATTGAGAGATATTTTGCCTGTAATCACTGTAATGTAAACAAAAACTAAAATAAATTCACCACTGGACTAGAACAAATGCAATGTAGTTCAAGCTTCTCTTGACTTGGCACACTAGACTTCAAATCACACTTGTCAGACAACATACACTTGAAGGGATACCCTGAGCATTGTGTTTAAATGTATATGGCTTTCATTAAAAGGATTATAAAATTTGGCCTGTATCTCCCCAGTTGTAAAAGTGTACTATAAGTAAAACTGTGTTCAACTGCTTTTGAGAAGCCAATCCTGAATGTTACCAGAGTTTTGTACACTCAGTGGTTGTACCTTGATATATTTGAATACGTGATTCTCCATGTACATAGCTCTTAGAGTTGTGTGTCAATGACTAACACTACATACAAAACTGCATCTGAAGTCTCATGAAGCACACGCCTTAAGGTATTACATCAGTAGTCTGTTGCAATGGTTATGCCTCTCCTAAAGCATATTCTGTGGTTCAAAAACCTTTAGCCTTGTTAGTGTCCAGAGTAGTGGATGTTTGTATGTCAGAATCTGTTGGATAAGCCAGTCTTGTCTGTCACTATTGTTTTCTGCAATTATATTACCATATTAAAACCTTATTTCCATGATCAGCACCTAATGCCCATGTCTCAGAGGGATACAGGTGGAACCCTTGGGCTGAATTTACTGTTACCCATCCAATCGTCCAGATTGCATTTGAAGAGGGCCAATGAGGTGCTCTGTTTGACATGATGTGGGAGTTTGTTCCAAAGGTGTGGTAACCTCTGGGAGACAAATCTGTCCCTCCAGCAGGTTATATTAATGTCACATACCAGGTTAAGGTCTTTAGCGCGAGTAACCCGTGTGCCATTTGGCTTGCGGATATGCAGCTTTTCCAATAAAGCAAGGTCAGACATTGCCTTATATGCAAGACAGAGATAGCCTCTGAGTAGTCTGTATGAAACAGAATAAAATGACAGTGATTTCAGTCAATCCCATATGACAGATGCTGAAGACCTTGTATTTTCCTTGTGAGAGACCTTTGTGGTTTCTCCAATTGCTGCAGGTGCCTGGAAAGGTACATACCAAAAGGGTCATTGGACTCCATTATTGGTTGATAAGGGAAGAGTACAGGGAGGCTATAACTTCTTTTTTTTCTGGAGGCAATGCCTTTACTTATGAGATGAGCAATATAGAATTCCCTTCTTACCACTGGGAAGACATGGTGATAAAAGGTAAAATTGCTGTCATCCTGTGTACCCAGGTCTTTCACCACTAAGTGCATAGCTAAGGTGTTGCTATTGATGTGGTAGTTAGCAGGAACATTGCTCTTACCAAAAGGGGTGATAATACAATTTTATTTGCATTTAGTTTAAGGCCCTGACTTTGGCACCAATCATTTGTTTGTGTAAGACCCTATTGTAATATGTTAATATAATTTGGAGATTCTATGACTGCTCCCAGTTTGCAGTCATCAGCAAACTTTGTCAGCCACAGACCTTTAGTTTATGCGTGAAACACCACTGGTTACAGGTCTGCTGTGGAGGTGGATTCCTCTATTTTGATTATATGTGTTCTATCAGTGAGCCAGTTAGTGACCGATCCAACGATATAAGGGTTGATACCTAGCTGGGTGAGTTTGTCAATGATGCCTGAGTGGAGGATAGTGTCAAAAGCCTTGGCTAAGTCTAGGTAGGCTGTATGCACAGATTTCCCCTCATGACCGTGTCAAATAAGTCCACCAGGTTTAACAGGCATGATCTCCCTTTGACAAATCCAAACTGAATAGGGTCAAGTGTTTTGAGATTATCTATGTCTTTGTTGATAAGGTCCATGGTGATTCAATCCATGGCCTTGCAAATAAGGCTAGTCATGGTAATAGGTCTATAGTTTGCAAGGGAATAACAGTGGCCATTTTCCACTCAGATGTGATGAAGCCAGTGCTTACACTATGATTGAAAAGGATGCCCAATGGTATTCCAAATTCTTGTTGGGTACCATGTAGGACACAGCCTGGGATGTTATCAGGTCCCATAGATGCTGTGTTCTTGGCCTTAGACAGAGCATTTACATCCATGTCTATATTACATAATCAAACTTTTAAAAGTTCGAATGTCATATGGTCAACACCATATGATTGAACTTTTAAATGTTTGAAAATGTAATAAAAAAAAATAAACCAAAAAATAAACCTACCTGAATGGTTTTGCACCCTCTGCACCCCATCACCCTCTCTTTTAATATACCAACTCTGAGATCGCACTACAGTACAGAAAAGGAAATCTTCCCATTCCCCACTGTACGGAGATCTCCGCTGAAACATTCAAATTTTTAAAAATCATATGGTGTCGACCATATGACATTCGGACTTTTAAGAGTTCGACAACGTGATATAGACCCGTTTACAACCTGCTGTTTAAAGATACAAGGTACAGGACAGGTGGAAGGGATGTCATGGGGTACAATATGGCAGGTACAGGGAGTGAAGTTTTCACAGAACCTGTTGGCCAACAGGTTAGCTATGTCCACAGGCTCAGTGTATGTGGTATCATTAACTACCAGTTTAGCACAAATCTGGGCCTTTCCTTTTAGGTTACCGATGTAATGAAATAATGCCTTGTAGATGTCCTTATTTGAGGAAGCTAATTTGGATTCATAGTTTGCTTTGGAGGACTTCACAAGAAGTCTTATTTGCTTGTTTAAGCTGATGAGGGAGTGTTTCCAGTTTAAGGCTCGAACCCTCTTACTCCTAGACAGCAATTTCTTCCTCTTGTTGTAAAGCCTGCTAATGGTAGTTGTCCACCAGACAGGTTTGCTTTTCCTTGAAGAGCTGGTTTTGTCCTATCAGGTACAGCTGAGGTGATGCAGTTATACAGGTGTTTGTATAAAACATTGGTGTAGATCTCTGCATAGTTGCCAATTGCATCTGAGGTGGGGGAGTGCAGTGAAGCTATTTATAACATCCCATTAGAGGTTATAATCTGCTTTGGAGATGTTTTTAAGTTTAAGTGCTGCTGGTGGGGGGGGCAGATGCAAGAGTAACTTTGAATGAGACTCATTTGTGGTCAGATCTCACCAGGGAAGAATTCACAGTGGGGGTGTTACAGTGATCCCCCATATTGGTAAGCACCAGATCCAGGATGTTAGCATCCCTTGTGGGGGTGTCAACCAGCTGGTCCAGGGCACTGGAGATAATGAAGTTAAGGAACCTTTGGGCAAGTGAGTTTGAGGACAAGTAATTTAACCAGTCAATGGTTGAGTAGTTAATGTCACTCAAAACCATGGTGCTCTGATGTATCTTGATAGACTCAAGTAGATCCAAATAGGCAGAGTGGGTGTCCTGATTCATGGAAGGGGTCCTGTAGGTGGCAATGACTTCAACAGGTGTCTTACCAACAGTTAATTGCACCTGAAGTTATCTCCTGGGAATCATACTGTTTGACCAACCTGGAGTTGTATTTATCTTTAATGAATATTGATAGATCACCTCCTTTAGTTTTCACGTCTTTAGTTTGTGGTCTGAGTGTGTGGAAGGAGGTATGGCCCAGCATGACTGGGGTGCTTTCCGCAGCCTTGAACCAGGTTTCCATGACTGCCCCAATGTCTGTGCCTTCCAAGGTGAGGACTGCTTCCAGTGAGTGCAGTCCCATGTTAAGACTCCTAGCATTTAGTAGCATAACCTTGAGGTTGTTTGTAGATGGATTTTTTTACATCGGGAATTTTGTCCTTGAGACACTGCTTACAAAAGGCACTATTGGGGTGGCAAGAGCCTTAGCCAGTAGCCAAAATCCCAGGGGTAACAGATGAAGAGCATCTCTGTCAAAGCATTGACGTCTGTCAATCATGTCATCCCAGGCTGACAGATACTGGATCCTCTTAGAATGACATCAGAAACAAAGCCAGTTATTGAAGTCAATAATTTTCTGTTTGTAGTGAGGCATCATCCTAGGTGAAGGCAAAATGCTGCTTAACATTAGGGACATACCTGCCTGAGACATATAATCTTAGAGCTGAGTTATGTTACTCTTCATATAGTCCAGAGAGGTACACCTCAAGTCATTCACACCAGCATGGACTATGACAGAGTCATAACAGTACCTGTTGTTGAGAGACTTGAGTCCATGTGTGATATGGTGGATCCTAGCACCTGACAGACATCTGACTATAACCTTTTCCTTATTCAGCCTGGTGAGAGGGACACTGATGAGTTTTATGATGGCATCACCTATGACTAATATGTCTCGTTTTGTGTTATCACATCAGTTTTCATTCCTTTTTGTAGTTATTGCTATTGGGGATGGGGAGGGGAATATGGTGATTATACAGGTCTTGCTAGATCTTGTTATTCAGATCTGTTACTAGCATTTTAAATGGTGATGTCAACATAAAGATTTTTTTCCCCCAGTTTTAGATCAGCTTGTAACAACCCCCATGCCCTGTTGTCCTATGTGTTGCATCAGATGTATTGCTTTTTTATTTCACTACAGGGATGTGGCACCTAAACCAACAGAGAAGTATTCAGCCTTATGCAAACATGTATTCCCAGATGCTGAGAATGAGATTATTGTCCAGGCTATCCATCTCCTTGGGTCAAGAATCTTAGATCCTCACTCAGCTGACAAGCCCTTCATTGACTATGTTTGGTGGCAGGTAGTTGATGATATGAATGCTATGGGGGGGTCACATCCATAACAACAAGAGTGACAGACATACAGCCAGTGATATGATAAAGACTTCTATCAATAAAGCAAAAGCAGTGGCCCGGAAATGAGGAGATACTGGGAGTATGCCTGCTACCATGCCACCACTCTCTGAGATGGAGGAGTTCCTGCCAACAGTAGGGGATCCAGGCAGTTCAGAGGAGCTACACACTGCTGTTGCAGATTTGGGGGCTCAGAGGTGGAAGACAGCTGCAGGGTGTCCACTAGTGATGCTCAGCATGTATGTACGTTTTATCTATATATCTATCTATCTATATATATATTTATATATATATATATATATATATATATATATATATATATATATATACATATGTATATATATATATATATATATATATATATATATATATATATATATTGGTGTAGAGTTTTAGATTTTTTTAAGTTGCCATCTTAGGTTTTATGCCTATCATACCTGTATTAATTTCACTTTTGGGTGTCTAGGGGCATCTGGCATCAAGGTTCAATGGCCATCTGCACATGTTATAGGCATCGCTTATTTGCCTTTATATATATATATATATATATATATATTATATATATACATACTAACACACACACACACACACACACACACACACACACACACACACACACACACACACACACACACACACACACACACACCTTATTAAAAGTTTATTTCCATTTGTGTCTATTGTTGCTTTATATTGGTTTACCTAGCATATTATTGTCATTTATGTGTATTTCTTCTGATTTTTGAGTATTTTGGTATTCATGCAGGTGAGACTGGCACCAGTAACTTGGAGTTCCTAGCACCTGATGTTTGAGGATCGGTTGCCTCTAATGATAAACAGGCACATTCTGGGGTTGCAGGAGGTATGTCTGATATGGAGTATGTGGCTTTCACATCTATCTCTAAAGTCTGGACACAGTCAGTATGCCTATGCATACCCATGGCAAAGAACCATGACATTAGACAGATTGAAGGGGACATGGTTGATCAGGTTAGTGTAGATACCCCAGTTACAGAAGTGGCAGAATCTCACTTTAGCTTTCATAAGGGTGAAATACCACACAGAGGTATCAGTAGGAGTCAGTGGAGGAATGGTTATTGCTCTCCCTATGATGTTGGTGTGTCAGTTTCTGCCACCCAGTTTATGTGCAAGGCCATCATGGAGGCACAGACAAGTTCCATCAGGCATACCTGTCAACCTCTTAATGCAAAAAATCTGAACAATGCCTAAAATAATGGGTGGATGATGTCCAGAAATATGTACAGATTTTAAATATTGCTCTCATAAACTTAGAAATGTGTTATAATAACAGAATTTCCTCCATGGTAATGAAAAGAGTAGGCAATTGCCCAGTGATAACACAGAATACTTTATTGTTAAGAGATTCTGTCTCTTAAAATTAAAAACTTCCTCAGAATGAGCAAAGCATACACTGCCCACATTTAAATACGCCTCCAAAAACAAATCCCACCAATCAAATTGAACAGCATAAAACCATCTAACGCCCTTTAAAGGACCACATCCAATTAAGAACATGTAATCTGAAAAACATAACCTAAAATAAAAAAGTAAGAATACAAAAATAATAAATCTAAGAATCCAACCTCCAAATGTTTCAATTTTAATAAACAATTTATAGAGCAGGCTTCATTAATACTTGAGGCTTTTATTGCCTTAAGCAGAAATTGCCATTTAAGCTCACATTTATTCAAATGTTCATTAATCACAAAGCCCCTTTGATCTGTACTAACTTGCTCTATCACACTGAATAAAAATGAATGATCAGGAAATAATTTAACAGGTTTTGCAAGGGCACTTTTTATATTCACTTTCCTAATGCCCAAAATATGTTTATAAACTATTTCCTTAAAATTTCTACTTGTCTTCCCAACATAAAATGCTGCACATCTTTCTTAACATGCATTTTCTGAAGAACTCAACTGTCTATCACTATTTAGTGACTACAGTCCTCTATGATGTGTCAGAAAAAACGCAGCTTTTATGAAGAACATATAAAAAAATGAGGCAAAAATCTTGGCATTCTGAAAAAATCTGGACAGTTGAGACTGATGCCACCAAGGCCTTGGAAAAGAGAGTAAGAGTACTGCATGCCATGTATTTTGACATACGAGACTGCATGAACTGTTTGTGTCACTCCTTTGACCTGATGAATGCCACACTTGACCATACAGTGTCTGCTGTGGAACATCCAATGAGGGAGGTTCAGCATCTATGAGACTGAAGAGATGGTGCATAGATGTTAGTGGACAATGCCCTAGTAGTGCCAGATCCTAATCCCGTAGTGGTACTATTTTCACTGTTCCATCAGTGGTGGAGGAGTTCACACCCAGACATGGTAGGCCATATGTTTTTTGTTATGGGTGAGCTGTTTTTTGTTGTGAATGCAGTTGTCATGACAGCTCATCCATTAGATATTGTTCACATTCAGGTAGCTCCTCGATTTCTAGCCAGAGTCATGGAAGAAGCAGTGCAACTCCTGGCAGTGGTAGTTTATATGGTTAGGGGTGGCAAGGGTAAACTCCATCCTTTATCATACAAGGCTTCCACCTGTCCAGCATGCCAGAGCATAGTGCTGGAACAAATGATTTGGCTTTTTCCTGCAGAACCCCACCACATATACCCACACACATCCACACACACACACACACACACACACACACACACACACACACACACACACACACACACACACACACACACACACACACACACACTCACATGCACACACACACACACACACACACACACACACACACACACACACACACACACACACACACACTTACTTTCTGGTGTCAAGTTTGCCCTTCTGTAACCTCCCCACCCTGTCTAAGTGATGATGTCTGTGCCCTGCCCTTTGCACACTTATGTGACATAAGGTTGCCTTTGTCTGATGCACAGTTATATGACTTAGGGTTGCCTATGTCTGATCCAGACAGTGGACAGATAAGGGTTGCTTAATGAGATTCCATTTTTCATCAGGATATGTCTGCTTAGGTTCAACAGTGTTATTAGTTGTACTATTCATTCTTGTCATAGTAGTAGTAGTAGTAGTAGTAGTAAGAGTAGTACAAGTGGCATTACAGTACTAATACTTATGTATTATTGCTTAGCCACTTGTGCAGATGATACTGTGATTACCCTGATCCCTGTTGGGGTGTCTGACATAGGCTACTTATGTTTGATGCACAGTAGGTAGTAGGCCGAGTATGTTTTGTGAGGCAATCGTTTATTTTCTTTTCACCATTGGACTGCAAATCCTCATGTGTGCATTTGTTTGGGATTTTGGTTATTGAGGCTAGATTTAGAACAGTTTGGAGGGGTTGTGTTTTGAAACAGGTGAAGGTATAAATGTGGGAGGGGAAGCTCTAAGACATGGAATCATTCATTCAGGGCGAGCAGATGATTATTATTCTCTTGGTTATACTATTCACACAGTGAAAGCTTTTCCTGCTATTTCTCTTTCCGGATTTGACTCATACCTTAAGCTTACATTGTTCACTGTGCTTAACTGCTCTTCAGATGAGCTAGAGAAAGTGGCCCCTGGAGACAGAATACCCCCTACTTTTAAACTCACTTGTGTCAAGACAGGTTTGTGGTGCAAGATGCACTTCCATGAGGGAAAAAATAAAAAATACAGAAAGCGATAACATTTCTTTTTTTACTTTTGCACAATCAGTTACCTTGACACTTACATTTTCTGTCAAAGGCCGGGTTAACATATATAATATGAAACACATGTTTGCTGTCCTATAATGCAGAAGTGGACAGACATTGCTTTTTGAAATGTAAACTTACTTAATATGTGAGAAACTTACACTCACTGATTAAATTGATGAGTACATACCTACTCTATCTGAGGTAATTGGAGGGTCAGAGGCTGGCAATTGCTATTACTGACGTATTACATCTAACCTGGTACAGATGGGAGGAGTGAAGATACTTTGAAATACAGTTTATCACATAATTAATAGTGGTAAAGTTCTTTCATCTGGTGTGAACCTCGACATCTGGCTTGTAAAATACTTTAAGATCTGCATTAATAGGGTCTATATCATTTAAGTGAATACTTATTGTCGAATTGCTATTCATCGAACCCACATTTTCGAAAACTCTCTTTATCAAACTGCCGTTTCATTGAACTTTTTCACAGGGAAAAACAATGGTTGAACATCATTGGGAATTTGCCTTTTTCCCTATTGTAGTGCTATCTCAGGGTTGGTATAATTAGTTTGGGGGGTGTGGGGCTGCAGCCCCCCACATTGGAGGGTGTGGGAGCATAGCACTCAACTGCACAGATTTTCACAGAATGTCCAGATTTTTGCCTCATATGTTTGGTCTGTTCCTCATAAAATTTGTGGCTTGCTAGAAAATCACTATGGATTGAAGTCACTAAATAATGACATACATTTGAGTTTCATACTTAATATCATTCAGGAAATGCATGCCAACACTAATCCTGTTAATCTAGCAGCTTTCTAAGTTTATAAAAGCAATATTTAAAATCTGCCCCTAGTTTTAGGGCTCTGTTCCTCCATTATTTTAGGCTGTGTCCAGATTTCTTGCACTAAGAGGTCGAGAGTTATGTGTGGGAGTGTAGCTCCCCTACTTGGGTGCATTTTAAATTTTTAGAATTTAGTGATGGGTACTAGGTTGACTGGCCATTGCTTTTCCCTGTGAAAAAGTTTAATTAAACAACCATTCAGTGCAGAGACATTTCGACAATGTGAGTTCAGCAAACAGAGATTCAACAAGGTAAGTATTCACTGAAGTGATATAGACCCACATTAATATATAAGCTTGAAATGCTAACAATGAGTAATAAAACAAATGTAATACTGTTTTCTGTCTCTGGTGACCATATAGGGGAAATTGCTTTGGAGGCAATGGTAGTTTAATTGAGTTCAGATGGTTGAGACAATGCCAAAAATGAGCACTTCATATAAAGGTAATAATATCTTATTGAATTTGGGCAAGAGGAAAGGTTTCAAAATGGAAATGAATATTGAAATTCATTCCATAGAGGCATGGAATATTGGATGGTGAATGACAAGTACAATTTCTACTGCATGATTTAACTAAACATAAATATTGTATTAATATGCTGTGGCTTACATTTACAAAATGACACTAGGCAGAGACAATACAGAACTCACAAAAAAAAAAAAAAAAAAAAAAAAAAAAGAAGGTAGGAACATAGGAACAGAAAGAGTATAATGGGAGAAAAGAAGAAATGCCAGGTGTATACGAGGTTGAGATTAAGCAATTTCTTTGACCTACATAACTCAATAACTTACACAAATATATTTTAGCTAGTATCGCCAATATTTAAAGTGTTGATCAAATTAGACATTTCAATTGTATTATAAAAAATAACTTGATTGTCTTGTTTGAAAGCCATGAGAAGAAGAGTACACACATGATAACAAGGCAGAAGGGAAGAAAAAAAGAGCAAAGAGAAAAATAAGGAGAAAGAGAGATAAAAGTGGATAAGGAGGATGCAAGCAGAATGCACATAGCAAAAAAAGAGAGCGAGAGAGATAAGGCAAGAGAGCAAATATTAGTATAGAAGAAATCAAGAAGCAGTTCAATGGAATTATTCATTTATTTAATGGCTTAAAAAATGCAACCCCTATTTCTAACAAATGAATATGATTGCTCTGCTATAATTACCAAAATCATAAATTGTTTTGATTTTATATTTGCATGCATATGTTTGTGTTTTATTTTACTTGGAAAAAAAGAGGAAGATCTAGTCTGTATTTGTCTTGGACAATTTTATGAAATTGTAAATGATTGTACTGTTGCAACTGTTGTTGCAACTGTATATACAACTTTTTGGCCTTTTCATGCAAATTTTTACTTTAAGTCCTTAATACATACTGTACTAAGATTAATAATATTTTTTTCTTTCTCCATAGTACATTATGTTGAACATAAAACTGTATATAAATCACAAAATTACTCTTTTAAAAATACAAATTCCATCACATATAAGATGAAATCGAAGATAACACTCATAAATAAATATTTGGAAAATACATACATGTTGACATGTGTTTGCCCATGAATGTGTGTGTGTGTGAGTTTGTGTGTGTGTGTGTGTGTGTGTGTGTGTGTGTGTGTGTGTGTGTGTGTGTGTGTGTGTGTGTGTGTGTGTGTGTGTGTGTGTGTATATTTAAATATATATATATATATATATATATATATATATCAAGATAATAATCAAATCTGCTTCAGTTTCTACATATTTATAAGGCAATGGTGTCCTTCTTCAAGAAACACATATTAGACATACAGACAAAAATAACAGGAATCCAAACAATTATGTAATATTATCCTAATCTACTTTCAAAAGCAGGTGAAGAAGTGTCATGACACTATGGAGACATTTGTTACTTCAAATACTATACAGATCTGAAGATCTAGATGAACCAATGCCTCTTATAACAATCAAATATAATAACAAGCTATGGAGTCTAGCTAACTAGTATTGGTTTCCAGGATGGGACTAAACTTAGACAAAAAAAAAAAAAAAACACTAAAATATTATTCTTGAGAATGACAAAGATAACTTACTAATAGGAGGTAACTTCAATAATATATTAAATAAATAAGAAACTAGTGCCAAAAGAAAATTAGGATTGTCCCCAATAGCTAAAGCTCTCAAAATATCTCAGAAATTGAATAGAGATTTTAAATCTTAAAGATACATTTACCTTAAAATAAAATAAATATCTGAATTGTACTCATTATTCATTTAATTTTGGTATTCAAACTAGAATTGATAGGAAATTAATCTCACAGGATATAATTATAAAAATAATTAGGATTTAACATTATCCCCTGTCCAATGTTTGGCCATAACACTCTTGTCTTAAAACTTGAAACATGTAAGGAACCACCATTTATAACTGGAATACCAACTTATATGACCAGACTAAAATAATTTAAGCCCTGTCTGTTTTGTGAAGTTGCTTTTTTTTATAAAAAATAACCTTTACAGAGGAAGCATAATTATGATTTAGGATTTGTTAAAATTATGCATATATTGTGAATCTATATTTTTACAAAAAAAAAGTTAAAGGAATGGGAATCAGAATTAATTAACACACAGTTTGAATGACAAATTGTAAAAGTAATTATAAATCCATAATTGGCACAACTGAAAATTTGTACAAAATTACTTTGAACTTCTCTCACATAAAACTGCCCTAGCCACTTACTCATTTATATCAGACTATCTTTACCTCCACAAAATGAAGTTATACAACCTGTTCTGTAAAAACTATAGACATTTTATTTATTCTCTTAAATGTAATAGATAGCTTATTTATTTATTAAGCGCCATTTTATGCACAAATATTAAATATTCCAGGCATGTTTTTTAATGTTATAAATATTTTTTAAAGTTGATTGTTTAACTTGTTATTGTTTATTAACTTCTAAGAATGCAATTATCATTTTTAATGCTGTATAATGATTCCAATAAAATATTTGAACAACAAAAAAAGAAAAAAAAAGACTATTGATTGGGAAAGTAAAAATTGCAGATCAGTGTGTGTAATATAGCTTTAAGAAGCTTTCCAGTGAGTCAGCACATGCTTGTAAGTACTGAGCATGTACAAGCAACAGTGCCATTTTGAGTGAGCAGCCAGAGTGTGAACATGCAAGTATTTAGTCAGTCAGTTAGATAGTTCATTTAAGTTTAATGTTCCTGCATCCATCCTGATGTAGTATACAATAAATTACTTAAATGAACACCCAAGCCACAACTTTTTTATGTATGTAAGAAGAGTGACATGGTGTCAGAATGGGAGCCAGATTCACAGCCATGAGGCAACCAGTTAAAGTTGGAGGAATATACAGGAGTGGATGATCTCTACTGTTCAAGCAACTTACAAAACAGGTCAGAAAAAATTCCAGGTACTAAAACTTGATTAAACAATTTCTTCCACTATAAATATAAAGTGAAGCACTCAGAATGCACAACATAAATTTCTAATTAAAAGAAATGTCTGATAATGTGACATATTAATAAAAATATGTGAAATAATTATGAAAATGTCTGAAACAATATCCACATCTCATAAAATGTTCAAAAAAGGGAAAACAGATGTATTTTTTCAGTATGTACTACTTTTTCAAATTAACTAAAACTATTTGAATTATCTGAAGTGTGCAAAGTGTTTGCAAGTGTGTATAGTATTACAGTGCAGTTATTTCACAAAGTACAGTTGTTTCAATGAATATTTCACAAAGTACAGTTATTTCAAAGCATATTTCACAGAGTACAGTATTTCAAAGAGTTTATTGTGTATTTGAATATTATTACAAGTACCTGATGTATGTGCATGTTGGTACATAATTACTAGGGTCATAGGTTAATAGGTTAATAGTATGATACTAGGCTATTGGCCTGGAGGCCGTTATAAGCCTAGCCAAGAATTTCACACATGTTCCCACAAAGTCATTTGCATTGTATTTTACTATAATCTGTGAGCATGGCGGAAGGATATAAGTGTAGTATCTGGACGGTGACCAGAAAGACCACTGCTGATACTTGAATGCAATAAACAACTTTTTATTCTTGATTACACACGTTACAAACAGGTTTGTAACGTGTGTAATCAAGAATAAAAAGTTTTTTATTGCATTCAAGTATCAGCAGTGGTCTTTCTGGTCACCGTCCAGATACTACACATGGCGGAAGGATATCACAGAACCATACTGCTTGTGTTTGATAATAATATTGCAGAAAATTGGAGCCTGAGCTGGAATATGATATTTTCATGCAGGCTGCTTTTTCTGACAAAGACACACATACAATAGCATTTATTCTGCTTACTTTAGCTGTTTCAGAGGCCATTGAAAGAGAAAAATAATTTGTGTATGCACCTGCTGTGTTTGCAGAAGAGGAGGAAGACTGCCATATATTGGTACCAGCTAAAACAAGGGAAGACTGAGCGTACTTAAAATGTAAATTTCACTCTCTCTTCTCTGTCCCCTTTTCACCACACTCCTATCCCATTTCAAGTATAACCCATTCCTCCATCCCTCCCCTTTCCCTCTATTGTATTCTATTCTATCCTCTCCTGTCTTTTTACCTCCAGTTCAATCCCACCTCCAACTATTCCTCTAACCATACTCATTAATCTGATAATAACACCACTCCTACTTCCGCTCTCCACCCTTACATCATACCAACATTTGTTATCTAAAATTAACACTTATCTCCTTCTACATCAATAACAACAACCTAAACACTGCATCTATTACCATATCTCCCTCACTACACAATACCTCTGTCTCTCACCTTTTCCATTATAAAATACTCCTACTTTCCCCCACCCTAAGCACTAGAATTAAACTTACACTTGTTACAAAATAATATTTTTTTCTCCAAACCCCAATTTGACACTTAGCATCCTCCTACAAGTTGGTGATATCCACCGTAATCCATGGCCAATTCTACCACAGCCTGCTCCAGCCAAAACAATCCACGCTCCAACCCTAATAACTAATACTCCCACAAACAATGCATCCCCAGCTCCCACATTTCTCACCTCCCATTCTTCCAAGCACCTATCCATAGTAGCCATCAACAATCAAAGTCTCCTAAATAAAACGACTGATCTTCATGCTTGGATTTCAAAATACTCCTCCCACCTTCTTGTACTATCAGAAACCTGGCTCAAACCTCATACCCAAACCCTGATATCTTGCTCTCTGGCTACAACATCTATCGCCTAGACAGAGCCACTAAAAAGGTGGAGGTGTAGCAGTTCTATACTCTCATCACTTCTCACTTTTCCCTGCCTTCCTGTTAATCTACCTGATTTTCACCCAGCCAAAATCCTAATAATAAATTACCAACTTAATGACCACAAAAAGCTTGCCATTGCTGCTATTAATATTCATCCTGGTAAGAACATCCCAATTCTTGAAAACATACTTCCCTGTATGTCACAAAACTTACCCTATGAAACTAACCTGCTAGGAGATGTAAATATCGATTGGAAGTCCCTCAAGACCTCCTCTACTGTCCAAAGCATCAATCTGTTCAGATTCAATCAATTTGTTTCCACACCTACAAGACGAACCAAACACTTAAATCAGGGCACAATAATTGACTGGATCACGTGTAGTAACCTCCAGCTTTATCACAACCCTACAACAATTCCCGATGCCCTAAGTCACCACTTATCCATCAATATACTGAGACACTCTCCCCAGCAACAAAAATAATATCTATACAAGCTCTGCCATAAACTCATAGACATCATCCTCTACACTATCATTGATAGTCTGTCTGCTATTAACTGGTCTAATCTGCACTCACTTCCTCTCAGTGATGCACTACTTGAATTTAATCGCATCTTCCTTAACACCCTAAACTCAATAGCCCCCCCCCCACGTAAAATAAGAATAAAGTCAAATTATGCTCTTTGGCTCAGAAAGATACTAGTAAACTAATAAAACACAAAGCCCGAGGTGGTAAGCTGGAAACCGCCAAACTACTGTGTAAAACAGTCACGAACAGTCACAAAGTAAATTTCTTTAACACAACTTTAATGGTGTTTTCGGAAATGACTGTGCATTTCCTTCCTCAGAAGATAAAAAGCATAAAGCAAAAACAACCGTTTTTGCTTTATGCTTTTTATCTTCTGAGGAAGGAAACGCACAGTCGTTTCCGAAAACACCATTAAAGTTGTGTTAAAGAAATTTACTTTGTGACTGTTCGTGACTGTTTTACACAGTAGTTTGGCGGTTTCCAGCTTACCACCTCGGGCTTTGTGTTTTACTAGTTTGCTCAGCCTTTTTCGTTACTAGTAAACTAATGCATGAAAGAAATAATGCCTGGAAAACATGGCAAAATGGTAAATCCCCCACCCACCTCCAACTATATAAAGAATTTAGGAACAAGGCCAAGAAACAAATGTACAATGATAAAAAGACTTTCTACACCAAGACACAAACCACTGCTCAATTCAACCCCCACATTTTCTAGAGGACTATTAACTCTATCTTCCACCCTGGTAAACCTCAAACACCCAACCCCTACCCTAACATCTCTGACCAAGACACTGCCTTTCTCCTTAGCCAGTTTTTCATAGATCCATCAGCAAATTGACTAATGCAAACCACAAGCCCCCACAAAAATACCATCCCAAACTACACATACTGACACAATGTTCTCTCTCTCAACCCCATTTCTACTTCCTACATAAAGTCTCTGCCTCTTAAAATTAAATCCTGTTCTCCCTCTGCTGACAATCTCCCTTCTAACTTCCTCAAGCTTGCAGCAAACTCTATTGCCTATCCAGTCTCAATTCTTATTCATCGAGCTATTAAGCAAGCAACTGTACCCAAAATCTGGAAATCCTTCTACATTATCCCCCTTCACAAAGGTGGCAACTCCAATGATCCTTCTAATCAGTGACTCATTGATATGCTTTCCCCACTATCCAAGATTCTTGAAAAATGCATACAGGGGACTATATTAGATAATCGAATGTTTGAAAGTTAGACTGTCATATGGTTGACACCATATGATCGAACTTTCAAACGTTGAATATCTAATAAAAAAATAAACTACACAAAACACCTACCTGAACACTCTAAGCAGGGGGTTAAGCCACCCTGCATCCACCACACCCCCTGCTCTTTAAATATATCAACTTTGAGATCACACTACAGTGCAGAAAAGGGAAATTTTCCCATTCCGCGCTGTACGGAGATCTCCGTTACAACGTTTGAACATTCAAAAATCCGATCATATGGTGTCAACCATATGAGACTCAGAATTTTGAATGTTCCAACATTCAATATAGACCCACATACACAACCAAATACTGAACATCCTCCTCCAAAACAACTTTCGACCTCATCACAGTACCTCTACAGCCCTATTGTCTATATCAGTTTTTGTAGCATGTTATGTTTTCTATATAGGAAAAATTAATCACTGCCTAAAAGACAGAATATTAGAGCATTACAGGGATATTAGGAATGCCAAAGAGATAAATGCAATGGCACAACATGTTGCTAAGGAAGGTCAGGGACATGTTTTTAAATTCTTGGTTTTAGAAGTCATAGCAGAAAAAATAAAAGGGGATGATATAAAGAATGTTACAGAGACAGCAGAACAAAAATGGATTTTGTTGTTTAATGCTGATAAATCACCTGGTTTAAATGGTAAGCTGTTATTAAAACCATTTTTAAAAGTTAGATCACTTAAACACTAAATAGTAGTGTATGTGATATCAGGATTTACATAAATATTAGATACATGTATTTTATTCATTAGTTTTTCCATGTGATATTTTTATCAGTGTTATGTATTTATATTATTTATATTGCAACTAGATAAGTAGTTTATTTTCTTAGCTATGGAAGTATCTTTTGCTCATGTTTTTGATGTCATTAATAGTAATGAACACCAGAAGTGTGATTGGCTAAGAGTTGTTTTAAATTGAAAATTGAAGTGTGTAGTTTTTCATTTTGAAGAAGCGGTAGGATGACCGCGAAAGCATTCACTTTTCATTTGTTATAATAAAGATGTTATTCCACAGTCTGCCATGTTGATCCGGTATTTTTATTATTTTGTGAACAAACCAGAACCACACTACCAATCAGATGTAATTTAATGGTTCCATGTTCTAAGAACAGCAAAGCAATAAAAGCCCAACTGTTGAAAAAGAGTTTGTCCCAGAAGTCTTACTATAATAAAACCAGCAAACTGCTCAGTTTATTGAAAAAAAGGGGAGATATGAGGATACAGATATCAAAAGGTTTTGATTGCATTGGATTTGTGAAAAGTTTGTGTCAAGAGCTGAGATCATATGTTGGGGAATCAGAAGGAATGGAATTCAGATGAAATTGGAAGCATTTGTTTCCAATGTCTGAACCTGTGTTACCGCATATTGACTGCAACAAAGACTCTAGTTCTCAGAGTGACTTGTCCAATGTTCCTGTTCCAGAGGAAAGTCTGTCAGCAATCCCTGTTCCTGAGAAAATTCCTGAGACTCCTCAAACAGAACATTGCCCAGTGACTGTCCCTGTTGCTAAACCCAGTCCTAACTATTATGTCACGAGATCAGGCCGCATCTCAAAACCTAATTCCAGATACACTGCCACCTGGACATGACTGCTGTTTTTCTTTTTTAGTGTCTGTATAGGTCCATGCCTATTGAAATGTCACTGTTTATATGAAATAGTTCAATAAAGAGGGAGGATGTAGATCAGGGTGTGTGATATACCTTTAAGAAGCATTCCAGTAAGTCAGCACATGCATGTAAGGACTGAGCATGTGCAAGCAACAATGCCATTTTGAGTGAGCAGCTAGAGAGTGAGCATGTAAGTATGTAGTTGGTTTGTTTAAGTTTAATGTTCCTGGCATCCATCCTGATGTATTTGTATACAATAAACTACTTAAACAACCAAGTCTCAACTTTCTCTTGTGTATATAAGAAGAGCGACAAAAATAATACAAAGTTATCTATGCAATTATGTGAATATCAATGTAGAACGAGAAGTTTTCTACTACAAATTAGACAGAATGCTAGATTATGTTAAAAGACAATTAGAAAAGATATATAGAAAAAAAGAAGGGAAAGAAAATATGAATATAGAACTTTGCTTAAAAAATATGAACATGTGGCAGAAAATCCACATATTGTGTTATGAAAAGAAAAAGATGTTTATAAAGTGAGAAGGAACTATGATGGATTACTTGAAAGATAGAAAAGGAAAAAAAAGTATAAACAGAAGGAGGAATAGATTGTGGAGATGCATGAATGCAATATAAAAGAAAGAAATAACAAATGATGATTGGCGACCCATGCCTGCCTACATTCAAGATGGATGCCTAATATCCATCATGCCAGGTGGAAAAAAAATCATTTTGAATTTTGCCTAATACCTCTGAATACATCACAAAGGCATGGACAATGCAGTGTTGCTTGACCACTTTAAAAAAGCATTTTCTGATAAGTGCTTGCTAATTATTTTTGAGTGGATGACACTGGTGGCTACAGAGATGGAGGCCTATCACCCGCTGGTACTGCAACAACAAAGGGTGACAGAGGGAAAAGAAGGAGATCTAAATGGCTTGCAATGAATGGTGGCAAATATGCAAACCACACTTAACATGATGGAAGTCAAAGTAGATGGGCTGAAGAGGCAAATGACTGAAAATCAAGTCAAGCCAGATGTCTTAGAAAATCAGTCTAGGCATATAAATGTGAGGATAAAAGGAGTTCCAGAAAAGATCCCAGAAAAAGATTTGCGGTCCTTCTTTGAATACCTTTTTGCCTCAGTAATTCATGTTCCACCTTCCCTGAACACAGCGATTGAGAGTCCACAGAGCAAAACATATTCATCTAAAGTAGAACTCTCCTAGATGTGTTTTCATGATACTAGAGTCAGTATGGACTATAGAGTGACTAGTGCAATATAGCTGGGATGATCAAGGAGTTAAATAAGAAAAGACTACCTTACCTTTTGTCACATACTATTCACAAGTTCTGGAAACTGCTGCATAAAATGCTCAGCCAGTACAGAAAAGAACAGACTTAGGCTACAGAGCAGATTTGTTTTAACAGACTATGGCATCACTCTGCAAAGATGGCAGAAGCATTACTTTCCTTTTGAAAGATAAAGCAAGGGGTATGCTAGATTTTCTACAGGACGAACAAAGGATTTTGGAGAATAAGTCAAGGATCAGGAGGGGCATTTGTCTGGCAATGAGATGGAGTGAGAAATGTCAAAAACGAGACAGCACTCTTCCCTCCACTCAAAAGCCTCATCCATATTTTAGCAAAGGCAAGTGTACAAAATGCAGGAGGCTAACCGATGGGTCACATTACCACCAACAATCCAACAGTGACTGCAACACCTTGTATACTGAACAGCAGTGCCAAGGATCCAAAAGGGTGAAAGCTCCAGACAAGTAGCACCAGTAAGAAAAGTTCTGATACCCTCATTTCTGCCAGGAATAAGAATGCATTCATCCACACTCACACTCTGATTACATGTAGCCCACAAGCTGAATGGTTTCAAATTCTATCAATTTGGAGGGTGTAATGAAAAAAAGTGTGGTCTAGTATCCTTGTGGGTAATATCAAATAAGTTTTAAACAAGATAAAAGACTATATTCTAATAAGAAGAAGCCATATAAGAAGAGTCAAGCAGTACTTAAAAATTTGTGATCTGACCATGAGTGTCTACTTTAGATCGCCGAAAACTCAAAATGTCGATCGATCACATGAGTGAATAATCAGGAAGTCGATGTTGGTTTTTAGGGATTGCAGTACAATGAAGATTGGATTATTTTCCCTTTCCTCACTGTAGTGGGATCTCAGATTAGGAATATATATTTGCCAGGGGGGGGGCACAGCCCCCCACAATAGCGATTTTGAGTTCCTGATTATTCACTCATGTGAGTGATCAATATTTTGAGTTTCATTGTTCTGACATACACACAACCATGACTGGCTAGATATATCGAGGGACATTCATTTTGAGGATTATAAGCCCTCGTTCTCTATGAATTTGGGGAGACATGGCAGTTGAATTGATTTTACCCTCATTTCCATGCAGATCAGAACCAGGGTCCACAATTCATTGCTCCATGAGATAGATTTGTCATATCATACTCCAACCACTGTAAAAGTTAATGTAGAGGAAGCTGACAACAGGGTTAGGAGATGGAGTTTATCACTTGACCATTGTAAGGACTAAAGGAGTAAGGACAAGTTGCTGAATCTTGCCTGGGATGTATCAGCAAGAATGGGTTAAATACTGTTATATTATCAAGAAGGTTGGTATGGGAGGTACAAAGCAGCCCTTATTGGGAACCTCTTAGAACATGAAAGTTTAAGGAAAAAGGAATGGTGAGATTTGCTAGAAGAGAAAATATGTGAACTATGTAAAATGCAGGGCAGGTAGATACGTTCTGTTGCAGATGACAGGGTAAAGGCTGCTGAGGCATCTTTGGAAATGGAAATTAGCATGCTCAAGACCTCAAGGGTGGAAGCAGGAAGCATAGCTAGCAAGAAAGGGTCAGTTTTGGTGGATAAACAAAGACTCTAACTCCATATGTATCTCATGGTTCTTCAGCAGATGCTCTCCCCGGACTTCAGTAGTTATAGTCATAGATGTGGATGGCAGATTGGTGAGCGATACAACACTTCACAAATCTTTATGCCTCCAGATCTGCAGAGATATCAGTCTCATGGGATTTTAATGCAGATGTGGTTGTCAAGTTAACCAAAGAAGACAAAACTGAACTGGACAACACGCTGACTCAATAGAAGGTGGAGAAGGCCATTAGGTGGTATTAAGGCATATAAAGCCCCTGGACCACACGGATTCCCCAAAGAGTTGTACAAATGGGGGGAGATTTATTAAGTTTGGCCTTAACATATGATGTTTAATACCCAAAAATGTTTTAGTCCTTATGTCCCAGATTATCCTACCATAACCTCCACATCATCTTACTTATACATAAGGTAAAGGGTGCTATTCCAAACATAAATGACTTTCGACCCATTTCACTTAATAATGTATATATTAAAATGCTTGACAGAGTATTGGGGACAAGATTGGGTAAAGCATTTCCCTGAATGGTTCAGCCTTTTCAGAATGGCTTCATGAAGGGGAGATTGATCACTGATAACTGGTGGAAGCTCTCCAAATTCCTGAATGATTAAAACAACAAAATAAGGGTGCCAAGGCCTAGCCTTTTTTGATATAGCCAAGGCCTTTAACTCCATGGAGTGGATCGTCTTATTTAAGGTGTTGATGACAAGAAACTTCAGGCTGGGTTTTGTTACTTGGATGAAGGGACTATATGCTTCACCAACATTTAGGGTTCAGGTTAATGGGGAGCTATCAGGACATAGGTAAATACAGAAGGGCACCAGACAGTGAAACTCACTATCACCAGGTACATTTTATTTTAGTAATGGAAAGAGCTAGCTTCTATGCTGAGGGACTAGTTATGGAGAAAAATGAAGATGAGGGGACTGAGGGTGCAATCTGTATGTTCACTGATGATTATCTACCAGTTAACTCTGAAATTCCAGCAGTACAAGGGGGAGTGTTGAAAGACTTTCAACATTTTGAGGACATCTCAGGTCTCTAATGTAACACAAAAAGTCAAATGTGATTAAATGTGATGTAGATAATTACACCTTATCACTCCCCAATCTTCCACTTACTGATTCCCCCCAAATAGTTGGGCTTGCAAGTGTGTACTAACAGGAGGGATAAATTACAAACTAACTTTGAAAGACTTACATCCAACATAACAAGTTGTTACCTACCAAAGTTAGCAAATTTTTATATGATCTCTAGGAGAATCCAAACTTTACAGATTATGATGCTCCCTCAAATTATACATGTTTTAAGGAACTTGCCCATCCCCACAGATCACCCTGCTACCATGTTTTTGCAATGGTGTATCAATGAAGTGATATCTGGGGATTCCTAAAATATAATACGAACTAAGTTAGTGTACATCCCAAATGCTTTGTTGGGTGGGGACTACCAAATATGCCACATTATGTCCTAACCTTTAAGTTAGCTCATCTCCTCAGTTTACACAATGGGGATTGAAAGCTTTGAACAAGCTGGGCACGTGGCAACAATATAAGGTTATGGATGGCTCCCACAGGAGTGGCTATATCAAATAAGTAAATAATGCATTAGATATGGAAATTTAGAATGAAACAAGGTGCCAACTAATACATTTTGACACGCTAATGTCATCTGTACTCTGTTTCATGAACAATTAGGTATTGGGCAAGCAAGGGAATTTGTGAATGGAGCCAAATGACTGAAACTCCAGAGGGCAATGCATTTAAAATTTTCAAGACAGTGGATAGGTAATTTCATCTTGGAGTGCAAGACTGGTTTGCTCATCAACAATAAGAATATGTCTGGAAGACTAAGAAATGTTGAGTGGTGAAGGTCAGTGTCTTGATTATATTGTCCAGGCTTAGTAATGGAAGGGAAAAGTGATTTACAGAGGCTTTTGGGAGGTGAGAACCATGGCATTAAAAGATTAAGTAGCAGCTAGATGGATGAGACAGGATGAGACATTACATAGTGGAAGTTAGAAACTTCTTGGAAAAATTCAATTTTCCTAAACAAATGGCCTGGGTACATGATCAACATAGGCGGTGCTATTTTCTAGATAAGTTTTAGCCTAAAGCGCTGACCCCAGTGTTTGTTGGAGGTAGAATGCTTCTGTCTTAGATTACATGCATATGTTTTGGGACTGTCCGGTGATTGAGACCTGTTGGCACTAAGTGATAGGTTTGTTAAGTGATATCTATGTTCTTTCCATAAACAGGAATTGGAAATTGTGTCTGTTTGGCATAGGTGGATCTTAGATGCAATATAAAAACATTTGTATGTATGGTTTGTTGGATCATAGCAAGCATAATAAAAGTATTATGTACAAAGGAATGGAAGTCTAGGAAGCAAGTGACAGCAAACAAGGTAAGAGACTTTGTAAGTTGCCATATGTGCCCAGTCCTGTACTCCTTTAAGAGTATGGATCCTGAGTATGAAATCTTCCCAGCATGGAATTCTCTATCTGCATATTATAAAATGGACTTAACCAGTGGATAAATGAGTTAGCCTCTTTCAGGTATAATATTTTCCTGGATGCCCACTGGCAATTATTTGAAATGGTTTTCCTTTTCTTTTTGATAGATAAAGGTGATCATGTAAGTAAGATAAATTAGTTTAATCAGTTTGTTTCTATTATGCTCCATCTTTCTTGCATAAGGTTCTAACATTTTAATTATTTATAATCTTTCTTTCCTTTTTTGTGTTTATTTGAGTTGATGTTGGACATCTATCTATTTAATGAACAACAAGATACATGTCTAACAAAATACATTTTGAGTATGTAGTTCACTAAATAAAGAATATAATGCAATTATAAAATAAATAAAGACTGTTAAAGAATAGAAGATGAGGCAGTTGAGTAGAAAATATAAGAAAATATAGACAAGGAAATAGCTTTGAAGGATATACAGTATATTAGAAATATTTCAATGTGTGCCTTGTAGGATATTATAGTGTCTAGTTCAAAAATATGGATGATGAAAAGAAATCTAATGTTGTTAAAAAGCAGTCTGAAGATGAAATAAAAGATGACACAAGTAGAAATTATTATATATATATATATATATATATATATATATATATATATATATATATATATATATATGTGTGTGTGTGTGTGTGTGTGTGTGTAAAAAGGAGATAAGTATGATTTAAATCCCATTAGTGTTATGCAAAGCAAGGTTATAAAAATAAAGGAAAATATTAAAAGCAAGAATAGTGACTGTAATAGAGAAATTAATTTTGTAAGAATGTGTGGTATTAAGAATAAACAAGTGATGAAAAGGTTATTAATTAAAAAATGATAGAAATTTTAGTAGTAAAGACAATGAAGTAAATTTACTGGTTTGTGAAACATCTTAGGCTAATAAAATATGGATATAAGCAAGTAAAGAATGGATTATAATGTTATGATTTTGGCAAATTAAAAAAAATGCTTAAAATATGCATGCGAACTTAGGATTTGAGATAATGAATAGCATATTGATGAGGAAAACATTAATTTTATAAATAAAAATCACTTTGAAATGCTGAACAACTGGTTGTAATAATGGCCATGGTGAACATCACCCACATACAAAATATTTGAATATTTTGTGATTAAAAGCTTCTTGTATCATTAGACACACACTTGTAATTTTACCAGTATTTCAAGTCCAATATAAGGTCTTTGATTAACTGGTATTTTCTATATTCATTTTTATGACAAGATCTCCATGATACCTTTACATATAAATCAGTTTCAAGTAATATGTTCAGTCAATTTGTCCCCACTTAAAACTTTGAAACAACTGAGGTTCAAATAACAAATGCTGGCTCATGAACTTTATACCATCAGGACCTGATAAGATATTTTCTATGTAGCTGGTTCTTTAACACTTCAACCTGACACATTGACAATTCAATTACCCTGATGGTTAAAATGAGTTATATAAACCTTCTATAGTGTCATTAACCTAATATTAGCTACATTTTGAATAATATTTTTCAACAAATCATAAACTGGTGAAACTTGAAATTATCACCTCAGCAGAAGAGGTAATGAAAAGCTGAAAACACCTTTTAATACACTGCGCTCACCTGATAAGAAAGATAAAATAAATTATCTGATATTCTATATCTAAATATGAACTTTTTTTGGTTTGAAAGAACATTCATCCCATAAATGAAAAAAATGACTTGACAAGAGCATGGTTAACAAGAAATGCCCAGCCTCTGACATACCTCAAGATATCAGTACAGAACATAGCAGCAATGGTTTACTTTCGAGGAAACACAAATACTCCTCATAGTAGAAATGTTCAAACAATAAATCACCCCAGTATATGGATCCATTCACATAATGAAATAGATGTATTTCAACAGAACACAAAATAAGCACTTTTTCAGTAAGTCATATTGGTTTGGAAATAAATTATCCAGGCTGGAAGGCAGTAGAAATTCTATGCTTCTTCTGCATTTTCTGTTTAGAAAACTCTACAGTTTTATTCAATGGCACCATTTATATATTTAACAAAATATCAATAATAACATAGGTAGGTTCTGCATTGTTAATGAGTTATCGTTAACCTTTTTCGATTTATCCATGTAGAAAACCTGCATTTTCAGATTTTTTTGCTCTTATAAAAATAAGAATGGCGTCTCATTGATAAACTTGTGATGATGTGAGGTATTGGCAGCTATGCCAAGAGAAGTAGGGGAGTGTCATATGTCATTTGTATATCAAACTGATTTGTACAGGTGCTATGTTGAAAATGTATTTGTAAAGTTGCTTGTGTTAAAAAATATACCAACATTGGGTCCTGACTGTATTGTAATTTATTAAATGCATTTGTAGTAACATAAGATACTGGAAGAGAAGAGGTTAATCTCAATCCACCTGACTTGGAAAAAAAATATTCTGAAATTAAATTACTGGGCCTAGGCCATAAAGATGTTATCTTGCAGTTTTGAATGAAGCCAGAGACACAATAGCTATAATAAACATGGTTTGTTCATTTCTGTAGGAAGAGCAGAAGTGTTAAAATTGTTTTATAGCCTCCAGATGCTGCAATAAACTTTAGCAATGCTAAACATATGCATTGTAACACATATGTGTGAAATGCTGGCAGCTTCTAGTCAAGGGGGATAGCATGGGAACCAGAGGTCAGATGACCAGATGTATGTGATTTTATTCTGTAATCCATCACTAAAAATTATGTTTTAATACTAGGTCAGACTGAAGTCTCAGAGCAGTCTGTTTTTAGGACCTGACAAAGAAGGATCTCTCACCTATTTCATCTTGCCTTGCTCTAGTAAGTAAACCAGGGAATAATAATTCTTTAGATCAGTCAGGAAAATATAGTGAGATCAGTTAAGAACTGTTTTTCTGTATCTGCTTGAATCAATTAATCTGTGTTATTTTAATATTCCCTATGGTTGAAACTCTGGTGTTTATTGTAAGTAGATATTAAAATGGTTTTATAGCTTCCAGATGCTGCAATAAACTTTAGCAAAGCTAAAGATATGTATTGTAACACATATGTGCAAAATCCTGGCAGCTTCTAGCTAAGGGGGTAGCATGGGAACCAGAGGTCAGATGACCAGATGTATGTGATGTTATCCTGCAATCCATCACTAAAAATGATGTTTTAATATGGTCAGACTGAAGACTTATAGCAGAACCTGACAAAGAAGGACCCCTCGCCTATATCATCTTGCCTTACTCTAGCAAGTGAACTAGGGAATAATAATTCTTTAAATCAGTCAGGAAAATATAGTGAGATCAGTTATGAACTGTTTTTGTATCTGTGTGAATATATATATATATATATATATATATATATATATATATATATATATATATATATATATATATATATATATATATATATATATATATATATATGTGTGTGTGTGTGTGTGTTATTTTAATATTTCCTGTGATGAAACACTGGTGTTTATTGTAAGTAGATATTCCATATTTTCATGTACTTTTATTATTAAATATATTTAAACCTTTCATTGTGGCTGGTCCTATAGAGAATATTTTAAGCTTTGAATGTACTCATATCTATTTGGTGACTCTATTACCACTCCTGAAAGCCTTAATGCACTGGCCAAACACTATCATTTGTATCAATATTAATTTCACTCAGTATAATTGGGTACCCTTGTAAGAGTCTTAGAATAGCTGACTTTGGAGTGTCTGGTGGCGGTTTAACTACATTATAGCCTGGGTAGAAGGGGGATAAATCTGTGCCAGCCTTTCCCATGTGTGTGTGTGTGTGTGTGTGTGTGTGTGTGTGTGTGTGTGTGTGTGTGTGTGTGTGTGTGTGTGTTTGTGAAAATCAAATCTGAAAGAGTGGATGTGTCAGCTGCTTAGTAGTATATCTGGCAGCATGCTCAAGTCCATTTGATATATAAAGGCCAGGCTAGCAGAATAAGGTTTTTTAAAATGCTCAACTTCAATTTATTTTAGATTCATTGAAGTGGTTCAAGAAAATCCAAGAGATTGTGTCTTAAAAATGCATGAATACAATTCGATTACACTTGTTTGAGATGATAAATATTAACGGTTCAATGCATGTGCTCCTAAAAACTTATATGAAAATTTAAACAACCACGTGGATGAAAATAGAATTTGAAGTAATAAAAATATTATATTCTAATAGAATCTGAATTGATAGGTTTACATTTTAACTGATTGCACTGCCTTTATGTTTACAGTCTTCATGTAATTTTCAGCAAGCAATATAATTTGAAATGTTGCCTTGTATCATGAGGTTGTTGCCATTTTAATGAATATATTACCTTTAAGCTAAATATTGATGGGTTGCTAAGGATGATATAACCACTATTTAAGTCATGGCTTTTATGTACCAATTATAATATCTTATAAAGTGCTGGACATGAAAGCTCATGTGCTTGACTATTGAATTCTAATAAATTGCTCATCTGTGTACCTGTGCGTTTATTTCCTGCTGCAGTGTTAAAATTAATCTTCCTATATTTTGATTTATGTACTATATTTTGATGTGTCTTTTTTCCTCTTTTACTTCACCCTGCACTGAACATGTATTTGTCATTTAATATGACCACAACTTTGATCAAATAAATGTTAAAACCAGAGACTAAGTTTAGCATCAGATTGTTTATTTATTTTTATTTATTAACCTTTGTTGACTGAGTGAGTCCCAATAGACTTGTAACCTCTTTTCATGGGATACCAAAAGTGGCATTTATACCACAATGGGAAATTTGGCCAGGGGATCAAGGAACGTCCCCTTCTCTTTTCAAGAGGTGCTGTGGGATCCTTTACATCTACGCAAGCTACCACCAACTCAGGCAAATGGAGTCTTGATTTAATGACTCATCTGAAGTTGAAAGACTGACTGAATAGTGCTGGTGCCATAGTTTAAGATAAAATAAGCATATCTAAGAGATCACTTGCCTACATTTATAACAGCACTATGTCCACTGTAATCTTCAGCCTAAAGTAAGTTCTTTATATCACTCACAGTCTACATATTTGCGTTTTAGTAAAAATGCAGTTATACTTTTGCATACAGATCATCTTCATTAACAAATTAAAACTCAAGAAAGTCACATAATTTGAATATACACTTAATCCATTGTCATTTTTGCTCTTAATTACCTCTTCATTACTTGAGGCCCAATTTCAATTAAGATATACATGCTATAGAAAATCACTCAGCTGAGTTGTGCTGACATTTAATTGCCATTTTCTCTTTTGAATAATCTTCATTAACATGGTAGATCATTATTAGATTTCTGCAATACAGAAAACAAAAACAGAGTCAAAATCTCATTGGCAAAGCAATGAACCGTTCTTGCCACATGGCCCTCATTATGCAATCTTTTGCATATGGCCACTATGACCATTGTTTACTGAGTGGTTAATGATTGCTAAAGTTGGCAAGTGATATCTTGGGGTCTATATTATAAACCCGAAAGCTCACAATAGCGAATACATCTACACTGACACATATAGGTCGATGTACAAAAACAGCGAAATACATAATCAGTGAAAATGAAAACACCGAACGCATTTGCTTGGCCAGCAGGGCAATCATGGGGATGAGGAAATATATCCTTTTCCCCACTGTAGTGCTGTCTTGGAGTTGGTATATTTAAGTAGGGGGTGGGGGGTGCAATCCACCATGGGGACACAGGGGGCTTGCCCCCTGCAAAAGTGTGTTAATTTAATTTTATTTAGTTAGTTTGAGGTTACCTGCATGGCACTGTTGGGTGACAAAATACATTTGGTGTTTTCATTTACACCAATTACGTATTTTGCTGTTTTTGTACATCGACATTTTTGTGTCGATGTAGATGCACTCGCTATTTAGAACTTTCAGATTTATAATATAGACCCATTTCTTGCATCCCATCACACATTTTCCATGGTCCCTGTAACAAGAGCAGCATCACTTCCCTCTTTCTCATTCTTTTGCTTGTTTCCACTCTTATTCCAGTTCAACAGTATGAAAGCAGTTATAACCTTTACCCCCTTCTACTACCACAACTTCCTTGATCATAAAACAGTGATTGTAACAACCCTTGTCAACTCATCTGTGGTACTTCAAAAGTCATTGTAAATGTAAACTTATAGCTTAATTTGCATCACCAATGGTATTTTGTAGAGGCTGGAAACTGTACCCTCAAATTCTGGTTCTCTGTCAACTATTATCTTTTGACAAGGTCACTAAATTATAATCAGAATCAGAATCACATTTATTGGCCAAGTATGCACGCATACAAGGAATATTAATCTGATTTCAGCATACCTCTCAACCTGGAAACATCAAAAATCTGGACAAGGCCCATGAAAAATAGGTACAAATCTGTATGGTGAATAACATAAAATTTGCATACATAATTACATAACCCCACCCACTTCAGTGGAATTGTGGGGAATTGTGGGATACCAACTTTCAAACGTAAACTGAAGAACAGAACCAAAATATAGCACCAGAGTCCCCCTGCAGCCATTGCCATTCCAGTGTCCCATTACCTGGCTATTTCACCCCACTTACCATAAACACTAATGTGTTCGCACTGCTTTATTTCCACAATGACTTGGATTTTATTTTTACATTTTATATTACAATGCACAAACACTAATAAATATCTGCTAAACAAAGTAATACTGTCTCACAATGAAAATTGACTTGGCATTAAAACTGATCTGCCCTTGAAACTCGCATTCATTGAAACAGCATTGAAACCCACACCACATCCAAAGAAAATGCATCTGACCAGTGGTGGATAAAGATAACTTTGGGCTGCTTTCAAATCATTGGCCCCTTGCACACAAAACAAGAAACAAAGTTGGAGTGCATTTTAAATTTATTGTTTAAACATTTTTCCAGTAGGCAATGAAACAAACTGCATGAACCAATAATGACAACTGCCCTATTCAGAACATTTCCATGATAAAAGTCTACTTCCACACACACACTATGCATATAAATATATATATATATATATATATATATATATATATATATATATATATATATATATATATATAGGCATCTTGCACAGCTTCTCGCACTTATTTTCAATTTCATTTTTTTTTTAGGGGGGACAAGACCAAAAACCAGGGACACGTTTTAAACATTGCTTGTATAAATTTGGAAAGTTGCTTGAATAAAATGTTGCGGAAACCACCTCGCATTTCACTGCCAAGTCCTGAACCCAGGTCTGTGCACTATAGTCAGAACAACACACCACTAAGCCATATCAGCAGTCTCCTGAAAGATAGGAAGACTGAAACTTAAATGGCTATGATTTAGTGAATTCAGTTCTCATTTCTCACCATAGCTCTCAACCTCTTAGCACAAACAAACTGGAAAAGCCAATAATGGGGAAATACAGCCCCAAAATGGGGAGAAATTTCAAATACTGATTTTACAAACTTAGAAAATTGCTAAAATAAAAGGTTGCGTTACCATTTATTTTATGAAGAATATAAAGTCTGAAATTCAAATGCCTGTGTTAGTATTTAGTGAATTCAGTCTCAGTGTTTTTTTAATGAGGAACAGAAAAAAAAAGGCATAAACTCACAAGTGGTGGTTATGGACTTTATATTCTTCATAAATATAACAAAACATTTCATAAAGTCCCTAGCCACCACCACTTGTGAGTTTATGCCTCATTTTTGTTCTGTTCCTCATTAAAAAACACTGAAAGAATGAATTCACTAAGCACTGACAGGCATTTGAATTTCAGACTTTATATTCTTCATAAAATAAATGGTAACACAAAACCTTTTATAAAGTCTGAAATTTAAATGCCTGCCAGTATTTAGTAAAGTCTGTCCTTCGGTGTTTTTTTTTTTTAATGAGGAACAGAACACAAATGAGGCATAAACTCAAGGGGTGGCTAGGGACTTTAGGCTCTTTTTACCTGTACCCAAGGTACAGGGCTTGAGCCTGAGTTCCTCTAGCCACCAGGTGTTTCTGTTGGGGGCACACACACACACACACACACACACACACACACACACACACACACTTTATGAATTAAATATGTAGACTTAAAACAGTTCAGGGTAAACGTAAATGAAGACAAGCAACATAAACTAACCACACACACACACACTTTACGAACAGAAACGTAAACTAAACGAAATATGTAGACTTAACACAGTTCAGGTAAATGTAAATAAAAACCAGCAACTCTTCAATGGAAAGTCTGTGTTCAGTCACACACACCTTATTTTCTAAGACGAGCTTCAAAAGTCCCTAACTGCACTGCAAACAACTCTGTTCCATTCTAAACATAAATAAAGACCAGCAACTCTTCTGCTCAGGAAAGTCTATGTTCAGAGTCATACACACACCTTACTTTGTAAGACTGCAGCTCAACTTCAAAAGTCCCTAACTGCACTCACTTTGTTCTGTTCAGGAACAAAATAAGTAAATCTAAATAAAGACAACCAGCAACTATGTTCGTTCAGGAAAGTCTGTTCAAAGTCCCTACTCTATTCTGTTCAATAAGTAAATGTAAATAACTTACTCTGTAAGACTGCTGTCCTTAACTGCAACTCAGACTGCAGGAAAGAAATAAGTAAACTGCCACTGTTCAGGAAAGTAAACTGTCCGTTGCAAGTGCTGTTCATAAATTCCATTCAAGACTGCAAGTGCAGTTCAGGTAAAGTCCCAGTAAATATCTTACTCTGTCAGGAAAGTAAACTAACTGTCCGTGGCAACAAGTGCTATTCAAGACTGCAAGTGCCATTCCGTTTATGTCAGGAAATAAGTGCTGACTGAGTTGGTGAATGCTGACCCCCTCACGCTTGCATTCAAACAGAATGAGCACCTGAGCTCAATTCTGACAGGCTGGTGGGGCTGGTGGAGCTGACGTCATTGTGCGCGTAATGACGTCAGCTCAAAAGAGCGAGAAATAATATTTCAAACAACAAAAAGCTTGAAAAAAATCGGAACTGAAGGGGTGCCACTTGGGAATCGTGGCACCCCATCATTTGGACCCCAAAACTCGGTAAAAAACGAGCAATTCAGTACAGTTGGGAGGTATGGATTTCAGTGATTCTCCAAGTATGAATTACATAAATGACATATATACAACTATTAAGAACAAGACAAACGACATATGCAACTATTAAGAACTAGACAAAAAAGTAAATATACATATACATACAAGGTGAAAAGTGCAACTCAGTGCAATAAATACTGAAATAAACTCTGAAACAAACATGTATTAACAATATGTAAACAATACTGCAGAATCCTTGGAGGCTTGGGAAAAAGAATACCCCAATCTAATAGGCTGAGTTAACCATTTATGAACTTGATGGCCTATGGCAAAAAACTGTTCTTATATCTGCTTGTTTTGGTGTGTGTTAATCTATAACACCTGGCTGTTGGTAATAGTTCACAAAGGTGGTGGCCTGAAATATATCTCTCAACCTCTATGCCCAAGAAATCTGGACAAAGCCTGACAAAATGGGGGGACAAAGGCCCAAAAATATGGACATATTTTAAATATTGCTCTTATAAACTTAAAAGGTTGCTAGCATAATAGTAATTATGATAACATGCATTTTCTAAAGGATATAAAGTCTGAAACTCAAGTACATGTCATTATTTAATGACTTTACTCCTTAAATCAGCTGGGTGATTTGTCAAAAAAAAACATAATTTTTATGAGGAACATGCCAAAAATATGACACAAAAATCTGGACATTCTGCAAAAATTTGTACAATTGAGAAGTATAGCCTGAATGTGATGGGTCAGTGATGATCTTCCCTGCCCTTTTCATGACTCTGGAATAGTACAGGTCCTGTAAGGAGACTAAACTAGCACTAATGATATTTTTGGCAGACCTGACTATTCAAAGTAACCTATTTTTGTCATGATTAGACAGAAATTCAAACCACTCTGTTATGGATGATCTGAGAACAGAGTCAATGACTGCTGTATAGAACTGAATCAACAGTACCTGGGGGAGGTTGAACTTCCTCAGCTGTTGCAGAAAGTAAATATTCTGTTGTGCCTTTTTTATGATGGACCCCACATTGGTCTCCCACTTCAAGTCCCTGGAGATTATAGATCCCAAAAACTTGAAGGATTCCACAACTGACACAGCAGTATTAAATATAAAGAGGGGGGATAATATTGTAGTACCACTCCTAAAGTCCACTGTCATCTCCACAGTTTCAAGAGTGTTCAGTTCCAGATTATTCTGACTACACAAAAGGGCCAGCTGCTCAACCTCTTATCTGTATGCAGACTCATTACCATTCCTGATGAGCCTGATGATAGTTGTATCATCTGAATATTTAATAAGTTTGACAGAGGGGTCCATAGTCATTAGTGTAGAGTCAGAATATTAGTGGGGAGAGCACACATCCCTGGGGGGGGTGCCTGTATTGATCATGCGATAGCAAGATGTAAATTTCCCCAGTTTCACCTGCTGTTTGCTATTGGTTAGAAAATTGGTGATCTATTGACAGGTGGAAGCCGAAAAGGAAATCTGGGAGTGTTTCAAGTGAAAACGTTCTGGAATTATTGTATTAAATGCAAAGCTGAAGTACACAAACAGAATCCTTGCATATGTCCCTGGGTTGTCTGGGTTGTCAAGATGTTGCAAGATATAGAGCAGACCCATATTAACCGCATCATCCACTGACCGGTTCTCTCGATAAGTAAACTGAAGGGGGTCCAGTGAGAGAGCTGTAATATCCTTTTAAGTGAGCTAGCACCAGCCTCTCAAAAGTCTTCTCCACTGATGTCAAAGTAACAGGCCTATAGTCATCATATCCTGTTACAGTGAATTTTTAGGCACTGGAATGATTGTGGCATGTTTGAAGCATAAGGGAACTTCACACAGCTCTAATGATTCATTAAAAATCTGAGTAAAAAAAAAAAAAACAAGGACAAAAAAAGTAAAGTTTTGCTAAAACCTATTCCATCTTGTGCCAAGTCATAATCTAAACCAGAATTGCTGTCAGTTAACTGTGAGCCCCATTGGCTATGGAGAAAAGCAGTATATTACCATTTTAAATCCCATGAATTTCTTATAAAATCTAGCTCAGTGAGTTTTCATGGTTTTCCAAAGCTTCAGACAATTAAATCCTTATTCACCTTTTAGGATCAGATGCTTGTCTCCCTTTCCTTAATGTCCCAAATGAGCAAGTTCTGCTCGGCATACATTATTTGGTTAATTAGATTCATAGATTCATTTGCACACAGCCACTCTGCTGAAATGACACAAGACTCATATTGTTCTTTTAGGAATTCAGTGGAATCATCTACCAATGACTCAAGTTGCTTAGTATAGACATTTGAAACAACACTCAAAAAGAAAAACCTTTTTTCTTTTGCCTGACTACTTCCAGATCACTTTCCCATAACCTCATGATCAGTTGCCATTTACTGTGTTAACAGTACTGAGTCACAATATGTACAGTGTCCACCACTTTCCATCTGCTCCTTGAAAAACTTTCTTTTTTTCTTGAAAAATCTGAAAACATTGTTCCACAAATTGCAAACTATGCCTAGTTCTTTGACATAGAAAAATAAAACCATAGCTGTAACTCAGACAACCCAAGTTTGATTAGTGTCTCAGTCACTAAGCAATCCAGAAGAAAATGGATAAGAATGAGTAGCAAATACCAGCTTGCCTACTCTGGGGGGTGGGGGTTGAGAAGGAATGATGGTCCAGTGTCTGGTCCAGTCTCTATTAAGCAGAGGTTTGCAAGTGAATCAGGCATAACTAGAGAAGTGGGCTTTGTTTACCAAGTCATTGAAGGAAGCAATCATTACCATATGGGAGGGTATATTATGCCTTCACAGTGACTCAGTTAACAATGTCAGGCAGCAAGGGGCAGGGTAGAAACTTACAGAAAAAAATATGAATCGCTGCAAAAATAATGATGGCCATTGTGACTGGTCCTCACTGTGTGATGAATGAAAGGGCTGATTTAGCACAAAGGGCTGATGGTCAGCAGGGAACAAAAACATGAAAAATGACAACATACTGTATATCTAGTACCATAACCACATTTAAACAGATACTTTAGCACAAAAAATGTACTTTTAGTAATACTTCACTGAGCAGCTGAAGGGAGCAACCAACCTCTTGAAGTGGTACCAGACTTCTCTTTATATGACTTCTTAAATATCCATCTGCTAAAAGATACCCTGGATTGTCACAGTTAGTTCTCGGTTCTCTTAACAGATCATTTAATCATTAGACCTGTTCCATAGACATAAATTTAGTGTTTCTAGTTAGGGACTATATTACATATATGAGGATTTCTACAAAAGAGGTTTCTCTTTCTTATTTTTGAATTCATCCTTGAAGTTTATAAATGCCATCAAGATTTTGGACAAACTGCTTGATAAAACTTGTTTTACATTGTCAGTTTGCTTTTTATCTGCTTGTTCATTTATTTATTGTTTTTGATTTTAGATTATTAACACATCTTTCAATTTTTATATTAATTTTTCTCTGTTTGCAATGGAAATTTTTTAATAAAGATATGAACATTATAAATTTTGGAAATAATGCATACATTTGAAATATCAAACTCCAGCCATGACTTAGCAATTTCAACCATATTTAGCTTGTACTGTAAAAGTAAAGCATGAAGTTCATATACCTTTCAGAAGGAGACACTTCCTAAAATAAGAAAAAACAGTTCTTTAACCAGCATGAGTATATCCATGCAAAGAAGGGAAACAATGCCAGAAAAGAAAAAACGAGTATTCAAACCACATTGAAAGTGATTCCAAGAGGAAAGAGAATACAATCCTAAAAGGATGTCAGGAAAATTTTACATTTAGTCATAAAGTCATACCTCACTATATATAATGAACTAAGTTATATGGATAGACAAGTGCTTGATGGCAATAGTGTAGTTATGCTTCCAATCTAAAGAAAATTGATGCTGATCAGGATTAATGAGACATGTTTAGGTATTGTAAAGTACAAAAAGCAAGCATGAGATGTTATGTTTTGGTGTGGAATCCACACTCAGATAGTGACACTGGTGAGATTATGTTCCATATGTGAGGATGCAAGATTATATTTCGCTAGAAGATCATTCCACATGAGATAACAGACCAACCCTGGGAAATATTATGATGGATCTGTGCCAGCATCTGGATACATAAACTATTACTAAAAATCTGTTGAGGTATCAAAGCTGACAGACATGATGGTCAAGACTGTGATTAATGTTATGAAAGGAAACATTGCTAAACAAGGGATATCTGATATTGCTGTTTCCAAAAAAAAAAAGATTCATTATTTAGAAAAGTAGAATTATAATGATGAGACCTGGAATTTGAATTCCATCACATTACCGCCAGCCCATAACATCTCTAGATCAGTGAAGCTGAAAGGACTGTATAAAGAAAAAAATGTCTTAAGAATATGTATCACAGAGAGCAAGTTGGACTGCCACATTACAATGTAAGAGCTTTGGAATATTCCGGTACAGACAGTAGGATTGTCATCATCCCAAATTGTGATGAGCTACAGAATAAGATCAAAACAACTCCTATCCTAATCAGTGTTATTACAACCACACAAGGTACTGTGGCTCCATCATCTAGGAGCAATGGCAGCATACTTTGCACATCAAAAAATAAAAATATATGATTCCGCTTTTTAGAAGGAAACAATCTTTCAGTCAAAGATACATAGTAAGGATTTAGATGACATGATGAAGCCGGGTACAACAAGTAGCTAAAACACTATGCTAAATTTTTGTTCAAACATTAGAAAGTGTTCTGATTAGGTGGAATAGATGCCACTTGTTACAACTTAAGATTTCAGGATCCAGAAACATTTGAAGAAGAAGAACAGAAAAAAAAAATAAAGGAACTGTGCAGCAGAGAGGATAAGTTAAAGCATTGTTGTCTAGAGATATTAGGAGAAGGCCCCCTCAGGATGTCAAATTCCTTAGGCTTTGGACCTTGTCCAAGTAACTTCAACCAAAGGTTTAAAAAAAAAGGAAAAAGAAAAAAATAAGAAAAAACTTGTCATCTAAGCTAGCAAAACCTCCAGAGTCAATTACAGAGATGAAGATATGACTGATTGATTAAAGTTCCCTTAAAGTATTTGGAAGCCTGAACTTTGGACTGAGTATATTATTGTTTCATTGTCTGTTTAGTAATGCTGCAAGTAAAAATGTTTCTTTCTGATAGTAGTAGCTGTTATTATAATACTCAATGGTTTCAAACATTAATGTGCTCATGTGACATCCCACCACTGGACTAGTAATCAAGAGGCTTCAATCCTCACCACTGGCACCAGTGGGGGATTTATATTGCGAGGATGACAAGTACACACAGTATTTCCAGATTCAGCTTAAGAGCACACAGAGATCACAGTCAGCCTTGGACTGGTTTATCCTTCTTTCTCCAGATCCCAAGTAACACTCCCCATTGGCACAACTATAGAGATGAGTCCTTGCCAGGTTTCTAAGCCGAGTCCACCAACACCCCCCCTGTCCAATCAGTGTTTGTGTCCCTGCCCAAGTAGCTGACATGCACACTGTTGGAGATTTGTTTTATATACAACACACACATGCACACACACACACACACACACACACACACACACACACACACACACACACACACACACACACACACACACACACAACTGGGAAAGGCTGACACAGGTTTACTAGCTATGTCCCCTTCTGCACAGACTGTAAGGTAGTTATGATTGCCACCAGAACCCCTTGTCAGCTACTTTAAGGCCCTTAACAAAGAGTGTCCAATCTTATTGTGTAATGTTACTATTAATACAGATGGTAGTTTGCTCAAGAGCAAGGCTATTAGGAGTGGCCCACAGTGTCACCAAATAAATATGCAAGTACTCTCAGAACTTAAATAGCTCTACAAATATCAACTGGAATGAAAGGTTTAAATATATTTAATAATAAATAATAAAAGAGCAAGAAAATACTCAGTATATAATTACAGTGACATCAGAGTTCAAAATCACAGGACATATTTAAAACAGCACTGCAGGACAGTCCCAAATAAATAAAGAAAAACATCTAAATTAAGCTTTGCTATATTCCTGACTATATCTAAGAGAATTACTATACCTAGTTAACTTACTTACAGAGCAAGACAAATGTGTGGTGAATGGATCTTGTCAGGTCCAAGACAGAATACAGAATGCTCTCTCTCTCTTACTGTCTCTCTCTAAGAGACTTCTTAAATTAATATCTCATATTTTAATGCTGGAATAAATTGCAGAATGACATAATTGGTCATCATCTGACTCCGAGTTCCCAGGCCCCAAAACAACCATTGATGGCAGCTGGCAGCATGTAGCATCGACCTGTAAAAATACATAGACAAGGGCTTTTCCCTCACATCTTTGGCAAATGGTGGAAGTTATAAAACAATAAAACACTTCCAAGACAATACAGAAATCTCCTTTGTTTTAGACATTGTGTCTCCTTGCTGCCATAAAGTAATTTAATTTCATCTGTTCTTATTAGGTCAACCTCCTGTATTCCCATTTCCACTGTTAGAATATACATTTAAACAGTTACAACAATGCATGCACATTTCTGTTCTATTGCAGTAGGGCATGCTGTGGTTACATTTTAAGCACAAGCACTTTATAAAATATCTTTTCAACACATGTCTGGACAAATCTAGTTTGATATATACATGAAATACAGTTGCAATACATTTGTAATGCAAACACCTTATATGAATCATTTTGATATTCACAAATGCCATATAATTATTTTCAAAATTCCAGATAGCTGGCTGGCAGTGTCCGCTTTGTCACAACTTGAGCACAGCCTTCTTATCTAAGGTAGTGATAAGTATTCATGACTGTGTATAAGTGTTTTTTAATTAAGTTATGTAGTGTACTGACACATATTTGTTTAAGAAAGTCATAGCAGCTGGAATACATACTTCCTCAAGGGACTGCTGCCACCTCTCACATTGAAAGTATAACAACTCTTCAGATTATCTCTCTAATACCTTCAGCATTATTTTGTAGGGTTTACAGAGTATTTACCAGTTAAAAGACACCACAATTATTATTCTTCATCGCAGTACTTAACTTTGCAACATTAGTGTATATATCACAGTATCTTACCCATGACTGACACATAACAGTACACACTAGTCAGTTTCCTTATTCCTGGTTTTGCTCTAATCTCTATATCTCCTTGCATATGACCTGTTGACCACACAATAATGTTTTCCTAACAGATACTTATACAGATCCAAGTCAAATACCTTGGTGAAGCCCACATAGAGCATGTTGAGCCAATTACTCCTTAAACCCTGTCATAAATCTGAACTAGATTTGACTAATAACATATTCCTTCTGGTTGTGAACTCATATGTGTTAATGTCCTGGAGATAGCTACCTCCTGGAAATCAGGAAGAGTTTCCTTAGAATTATATCCATGACTTTCCCTGCAACCCTTTAGGTGATATTTCCAAGCAATGCTCTTGTTTACTTAATGCAAGGGCATGACATGTGCTGTCTTCAGCTTTTGAACTAATGCAATTGCTAATGATCTTATTCCTTGACCAAGGCTCAGCTTGCAAATTGGACAGACTATTAATGCACACTGGAGACAGGCCATCCAGTGCATGTTCTTCATTCTCCATTAGGGTAGTTAATTTCTTGTCAAACACTTCTCTCCATACTTCCTGCCATCATCGTACTCAATCTCTGATTTCTTTCTTGAAGCATAAGCAAAGTAGTCATTCAGTATGTCTGATTTTTTTTTTAGCTTCTTCCAGTTTTGCACAAGTATAGTCTGGTCTGGGCTGTCTCTCCTTTAACTCTTTCAACTGTTAAATAACATTTACTCCCTTTTTTGAACTTTTCTACCAACTGATTTTTAGCTTCTGCAATTGTTTCCCTCAACTTGTTTGTTGCCATTTTGCCTCCTTATTCTGAGCTTCTCTCACTTGCATACACTGCTTTGCACCTGCTGCATGGCATTTCTTTTGTCATAATCATTACCACATTTTCCCTGTTGTTTTTTTTTTACCTTTTTGCCTCTTCCTCAAAACCTTGTCAATAGCTGTAAGATTATAGCTTGTTTAGTCCCCCAGTTTGTTCATAACCCTTGCTTATGTCTAAACCTGTTACTGAATTCATCATAATCTACTTTCTTAAAAACCCATAATGCAGCATTTCTGATTGTATGCTTATCCTTTCCCAGCTCCACACAGGGGTGGGATTATTTTTGGTTGATGGAGTTTTGACAAGGACATCATTATCCTCATTCCTGAATAACTTATTATCGAGCATTTGGGGAGGAAAGTGCATTAATGTTAACTTGCAGATTCACCTACAATATAAAGGGTAATGATTTGTCTCCGGTCATAACCATGTTATGTGCTTGAGACATGGAGCATGGATGCCAGCAAATTCACCTTAAGAGTGACATCACATCAAGAACACATAATAATGGCTTATGATTGGTGAGACCCAATCATAACTCTTTGTAGTGCATGGAATTGTACTTATTCCATGCACTACCAGTTAGAAAGGAAATAAATGTGATATGTTTTACTAGCTTTGAAAGCCAGTAAAGCACTTAGTGAGTGCTGTTGTGTAAACAGCAAGCAAGGAAAAGGTCAGGAACAGTTTTTAAATACTACCCTAATTTACAGAATAACTTCTGCAAGCATTTGTGGACATAAGAGAAAAGACATCCGGGGACTGAAGGAATGCCCCTTCTCTGATACCCAACAGCCTTTAGTCTAACTATCTCATAAACACTCCCTCCAACCTACTTAACTCTGTTGATGAAATGACTGTCAGTAGAATAAATATCCAGTAAAACAAACATTTGTAAACAGTACCACCGTTCAGTTTTTCAGGTAAACAAACCTTCTGCTCTGTGAAATGCATTGCTTAAAATATTGTTGTACACGAGCACCATCACTAGGGTCCAAAATGGAAAAAAGCACCCTACTGTAATGCATAACTTGACTGTAACAGTGTTTTCAAAGATATACAGATGTTACACACTGCCTAAGGGATGCGTTTAGTGTTCTACACGTTCGTTATGCTATGTTATGTGTGCCATTAAAGTTAGTACACATGGGAAAGTTGGTGCATGGAAAATGAAATCCCCCTACCCATCCTTATTCATGTATATACACACACACACACACACACACACACACACACACACACACACACACACACACACACACACACACACACACAACTGGGAAAGGCTGACACAGGTTTACTAGCTATGTCCCCTTCTGCACAGACTGTAAGGTAGTTATGATTGCCACCAGAACCCCTTGTCAGCTACTTTAAGGCCCTTAACAAAGAGTGTCCAATCTTATTGTGTAATGTTACTATTAATACAGATGGTAGTTTGCTCAAGAGCAAGGCTATTAGGAGTGGCCCACAGTGTCACCAAATAAATATGCAAGTACTCTCAGAACTTAAATAGCTCTACAAATATCAACTGGAATGAAAGGTTTAAATATATTTAATAATAAATAATAAAAGAGCAAGAAAATACTCAGTATATAATTACAGTGACATCAGAGTTCAAAATCACAGGACATATTTAAAACAGCACTGCAGGACAGTCCCAAATAAATAAAGAAAAACATCTAAATTAAGCTTTGCTATATTCCTGACTATATCTAAGAGAATTACTATACCTAGTTAACTTACTTACAGAGCAAGACAAATGTGTGGTGAATGGATCTTGTCAGGTCCAAGACAGAATACAGAATGCTCTCTCTCTCTTACTGTCTCTCTCTAAGAGACTTCTTAAATTAATATCTCATATTTTAATGCTGGAATAAATTGCAGAATGACATAATTGGTCATCATCTGACTCCGAGTTCCCAGGCCCCAAAACAACCATTGATGGCAGCTGGCAGCATGTAGCATCGACCTGTAAAAATACATAGACAAGGGCTTTTCCCTCACATCTTTGGCAAATGGTGGAAGTTATAAAACAATAAAACACTTCCAAGACAATACAGAAATCTCCTTTGTTTTAGACATTGTGTCTCCTTGCTGCCATAAAGTAATTTAATTTCATCTGTTCTTATTAGGTCAACCTCCTGTATTCCCATTTCCACTGTTAGAATATACATTTAAACAGTTACAACAATGCATGCACATTTCTGTTCTATTGCAGTAGGGCATGCTGTGGTTACATTTTAAGCACAAGCACTTTATAAAATATCTTTTCAACACATGTCTGGACAAATCTAGTTTGATATATACATGAAATACAGTTGCAATACATTTGTAATGCAAACACCTTATATGAATCATTTTGATATTCACAAATGCCATATAATTATTTTCAAAATTCCAGATAGCTGGCTGGCAGTATCCGCTTTGTCACAACTTGAGCACAGCCTTCTTATCTAAGGTAGTGATAAGTATTCATGACTGTGTATAAGTGTTTTTTAATTAAGTTATGTAGTGTACTGACACATATTTGTTTAAGAAAGTCATAGCAGCTGGAATACATACTTCCTCAAGGGACTGCTGCCACCTCTCACATTGAAAGTATAACAACTCTTCAGATTATCTCTCTAATACCTTCAGCATTATTTTGTAGGGTTTACAGAGTATTTACCAGTTAAAAGACACCACAATTATTATTCTTCATCGCAGTACTTAACTTTGCAACATTAGTGTATATATCACAGTATCTTACCCATGACTGACACATAACAGTACACACTAGTCAGTTTCCTTATTCCTGGTTTTGCTCTAATCTCTATATCTCCTTGCATATGACCTGTTGACCACACAATAATGTTTTCCTAACAGATACTTATACAGATCCAAGTCAAATACCTTGGTGAAGCCCACATAGAGCATGTTGAGCCAATTACTCCTTAAACCCTGTCATAAATCTGAACTAGATTTGACTAATAACATATTCCTTCTGGTTGTGAACTCATATGTGTTAATGTCCTGGAGATAGCTACCTCCTGGAAATCAGGAAGAGTTTCCTTAGAATTATATCCATGACTTTCCCTGCAACCCTTTAGGTGATATTTCCAAGCAATGCTCTTGTTTACTTAATGCAAGGGCATGACATGTGCTGTCTTCAGCTTTTGAACTAATGCAATTGCTAATGATCTTATTCCTTGACCAAGGCTCAGCTTGCAAATTGGACAGACTATTAATGCACACTGGAGACAGGCCATTCAGTGCATGTTCTTCATTCTCCATTAGGGTAGTTAATTTCTTGTCAAACACTTCTCTCCATACTTCCTGCCATCATCGTACTCAATCTCTGATTTCTTTCTTGAAGCATAAGCAAAGTAGTCATTCAGTATGTCTGATTTTTTTTTTAGCTTCTTCCAGTTTTGCACAAGTATAGTCTGGTCTGGACTGTCTCTCCTTTAACTCTTTCAACTGTTAAATAACATTTACTCCCTTTTTTGAACTTTTCTACCAACTGATTTTTAGCTTCTGCAATTGTTTCCCTCAACTTGTTTGTTGCCATTTTGCCTCCTTATTCTGAGCTTCTCTCACTTGCATACACTGCTTTGCACCTGCTGCATGGCATTTCTTTTGTCATAATCATTACCACATTTTCCCTGTTGTTTTTTTTTTACCTTTTTGCCTCTTCCTCAAAACCTTGTCAATAGCTGTAAGATTATAGCTTGTTTAGTCCCCCAGTTTGTTCATAACCCCTTGCTTATGTCTAAACCTGTTACTGAATTCATCATAATCTACTTTCTTAAAAACCCATAATGCAGCATTTCTGATTGTATGCTTATCCTTTCCCAGCTCCACACAGGGGTGGGATTATTTTTGGTTGATGGAGTTTTGACAAGGACATCATTATCCTCATTCCTGAATAACTTATTATCGAGCATTTGGGGAGGAAAGTGCATTAATGTTAACTTGCAGATTCACCTACAATATAAAGGGTAATGATTTGTCTCCGGTCATAACCATGTTATGTGCTTGAGACATGGAGCATGGATGCCAGCAAATTCACCTTAAGAGTGACATCACATCAAGAACACATAATAATGGCTTATGATTGGTGAGACCCAATCATAACTCTTTGTAGTGCATGGAATTGTACTTATTCCATGCACTACCAGTTAGAAAGGAAATAAATGTGATATGTTTTACTAGCTTTGAAAGCCAGTAAAGCACTTAGTGAGTGCTGTTGTGTAAACAGCAAGCAAGGAAAAGGTCAGGAACAGTTTTTAAATACTACCCTAATTTACAGAATAACTTCTGCAAGCATTTGTGGACATAAGAGAAAAGACATCCGGGGACTGAAGGAATGCCCCTTCTCTGATACCCAACAGCCTTTAGTCTAACTATCTCATAAACACTCCCTCCAACCTACTTAACTCTGTTGATGAAATGACTGTCAGTAGAATAAATATCCAGTAAAACAAACATTTGTAAACAGTACCACCGTTCAGTTTTTCAGGTAAACAAACCTTCTGCTCTGTGAAATGCATTGCATAAAATATTGTTGTACACGAGCACCATCACTAGGGTCCAAAATGGAAAAAAGCACCCTACTGTAATGCATAACTTGACTGTAACAGTGTTTTCAAAGATATACAGATGTTACACACTGCCTAAGGGATGCGTTTAGTGTTCTACACATTCGTTATGCTATGTTATGTGTGCCATTAAAGTTAGTACACATGGGAAAGTTGGTGCATGGAAAATTAAATCCCCCTACCCATCCTTATTCATGTATACACACACACACACACACACACACACACACACACACACACACACACACACACACACACACACACACACACATTATGCAATAAATATATACGTATATATTGATGTGACACTATATTGAATGTGCAATATCCCAACATCCTGCAGTGCCATGTCCGAATGCTGAATGTACTAGTGTCGACTCATTCTGTGCATGATCCAGAGATTACATTGAGTGGAGCAATCCAAAGTTAAGTGTTGTTGCAGGGGTAAGCTGCTATCCCTACACCCCCTGCTAATTTTATATATATATATATATATATGTATATATATATATATATATATATATATATATATATATATATATATATATATATATACACACATATATATATATACATATATATATATACAGGGTTTTGTGATATAAAAAAAATTAGACCACAATAAATCATTTAAAAACTTTTCCCACCTTTAATGTGACCTATAACCTGTACAATTTAATTGAAAAACAAACAAATCTGTTAGGGGAAAAAAATATAAAAAATAAAAAACGTACAATATGCTGGTTGCATAAGTGTGCACACCCTTAAACTAATACTTTGTTGTGTGTGCACACCCTTCAACTAATACTTTGTTTAAGCACCTTTTGATTTAATTACAACATTCAGTCTTCTTAGGAGGAGTCTATCAGCATGGCACATCTTGACTTGGCAATATTTGCCCACTCTTCCTTGCAACTGCGCTCCAAATCTGTCAGATTGCGAGGGCATCTCTTGTGCACAGCCCTCGTTAGGTCACCCCACAGATTTTCTATTGGATTTAGGTCTGGGCACCAGCTGGACCATTCCAAAACTTTAATTTTCTTCTTGTGAAGCCATTCTTTTGTTGATTTGGATGTATGCTTGGGGTCAGTGTCGTTCTGAAAGGTGAAACTTTTCTTCATCTTCAGCTTTCGAGCAGATACCTAAAGGTTTTGGGCCAAAAGTGACTGGTATTTGGAACTGTTCATAATTCACTCTACCTTGACTAAAGCCTCAGTTCCAGCTGAAGAAAAGCAACCCCAAACCATGATACTGCCACCACCATGCTTCACAGTGGGGATGGTGTTCTTTTGGTGATGCAAAGTGCTGTTTTTGCACCTAACGTACATTTTGGAATTGTGGCCAAAAAGTTCAACCTTGGTCTCATCAGATCATAACACATTTTCCCACATGATGCTGGGAAACTTGATGTATTGTTTTGCAAATTTTAGCCAGGACTGGATGTTTTTCTGTGTAAGAAAAGGCTTCTATCTTGCAACCCTACCCCATAGTCCAGACATTTGGAGAATAGGGGAGATTGTTGTCACATATAGTACACAATCAGTACTTACCAGAAATTCCTGCAGCTTCTTCAGTGTTGCTGTAGGTCTCTTGGCAGCCTCCCTGATCAGTTTTTGCCTTGTCTTTTCATCAATTTTGGGGGGACATCCAGTTCTTTGCAACGTCACTGTTATCCAATTATTTTCTCCACTTTTTGATGACTGTTTTCATTGTGTTCCATAGTATATCTGATGCTGTGGAAATCTTTTGTACCCTTCTTCTGACAGATACCTTTCAACAACGAGATCCCTTTGATGCTTTGCAAGCTCTCTGCAAACCATGGCTTTTGCTGAGATCGCAGTCCCCACAGAAGCGTAATATTACCGTACTTGGGGATTGTTGACCTCACACACCTGTTGACCCCCCCCGGACACTGTACGCTCGATACAGTGTCCTACACCCATATAAATATAAAAAAAATTTATATCTATATATATATATATATATATATATATATATATATATATATATATATATATATATACACACACACACACACACACACACACACATATATATATATATATATATATATATATATATATATATATATATGTGTGTGTGTGTATCTATGTATATATTAAATAATATATAAACTGCAATAAAATCTCAACCAAGCTAGACTACCCATTGTGTCATATATTAAACCTATTGTAGTGCAGACCTATGGGACATATACAAATTGCTCTTTCAGTATATACCAACATTTCAGCTACAAGACTTCTGAACGCCCATGACTTTTTACTTTTTATGGATGGAGTTTTGGAGTTTTCTTGCAGTTTTCATTGAATGGTGTGTGTGTGTGTGTGTGTGAGTGTGTGTGTGTGTGTGTGTGTGTGTGTGTGTGTGTGTGTGTGTGTGTGTGTGTGTGTGTGTGTGTGTGTGTGTGTGTGTGTGTGTGTGTGTGTGTGTGTGTGTGTGTGTGTGTGTGTGTGTGTGTGTGTGTGTGTGTGTGTGTATGTGGCCTTTTTGTACTATGCCAGGAGTGCTCTCTCTCTCTCTCTCTCTATGTATATCCATGCAAGCAATTGAAATTACCACTATATATTTAATTGCAGCTTTGCATCTTAGTCTTTACTACCATGGCATATAACCAGGTATCATAATAATTCTGTTTGGATGGTTTTCTAACAAGCCCACCAAATTTAGGTGATTTATGGCTATTATTAAATGGAGTCTTATTCACAGCTCTTTTTGGTGGCAGTTCTACTATTTGGGCTGTATCAGGTAGATTGTCATCATCAGGTCGGGTACATGAGCAACTGTCTAATACATAGTCATTTTCAGGATGTATGCATGAATCCTCCTCTGGAAAAGTCACTCATCGGGGTATCTTAGATGTATTTCGGTTTGAACTGTCCCTTATTAACATTTTCTTCATTTAATCCAATACAGGTATCTGCTATTCATCCCACAGTTACACTGTTCCATTTTTTGACAGTGGAGGATCTTTACATATTTGCATGTTTGATGATAACAATTCCTGTTGCTCCATGTGCTGGATTCTAGAATCAAACTAGTTCTCCTTGTCAAAGCATATGTAATATCTTAACTGATGTGTCATAATAATTTTTCTGTTTCTGCTAAACAGCTTTCTATGCAGATTAGAAGTTTGAATTTATTCTGGCTAAATTAGAACAGACTGTACTAGAACCTTCATTTCATTTTTCTCCACAACAATAAATGTAAATGTGAAAGCTCTGTGGGTTGAAGTAGCCTTCTGTTGGCAGGGTGTTTCTTTCATAATGTTGTTCACTGTTTTTTATTCAATTTGGAAATTTGGCTTATGATAGTTTGCTGAAGATATGATGTGTTGCAACTCCTGTTTTTGTGGAAAAGCTCAAAATGCTTCACTTCTAAACTGTAGTTAAAAATCTGCAACAAGTGTGATAGGGATACAGTGCTGAAATACTGTTATCAGCGTTACATTCATTTGTGAAAAATATCTTTTAACTTGATTTACTTAGAGGATATTTAATAGTAGCATTACAGATGGGATACTGCTGTGTTTGAAAAGGAACAGATGAACGTTTTTGTTTATCTGGACTTTCATGAAGTATTAGTGCATCTCTGAACTTCTGGTATTAATCACAGATTTTACAGTTATGTAGCATCATCATAAGCAAAATATAGGCTTGATACAGAAAGGGCTATTGTCCTTTGACAATACACATTGTTGCACTACATGTTATCTGTTTGCCACATTTTTTTTTAAATTAGTTTGAAATATGAAATTTGGCTTCATTGTCAAATGTACATGCTTCTAATGGGCTGGTATACATTACTGGGAATTTTTAAATAAAGTTTTGCAAAAAAAAAAAAAAAAAGAAAAGAGAAAAAGAATGAAAGGATTACTGGCAGTGGTAAGCACTATCATGAAATGCAGACCCGTGATGAATACCCTTTCTGATTCAGAGAGAGGCCCACTGCAGTGATGCTATATGAAAGGTAGAATCATTGCTATGGCTCATCTGCGTGGTTTTGTTACATACTAATGAGGCACGTGTACACTTCCCCAAAAATGCCTGCAGGAGTGGTTTATGCAATCGAAAGTTGATGCGTAACTTAATATGGGAAGCACTGTTAATGAACATGGAAACATGTTATGGTCCATCATTATAATCTATAGGAGAGACTGTGTTGCCAGTAAACATCAGGAAGTTTAGTTCGGACGTTGTGGGGAGTGTACGAGTGTGTGCATGTCAGTGGCAGCATGCATTCATGTTGTAGAGGTATGAGTAGTCTCAGGTAACTGTGTGTGTGTATATGTATATTGCATATACATGTGAGTGTGTGTGTGTGTGTGTGTGTGTGTGTGTGTGTGTGTGTGTGTGTGTGTGTGTGTGTGTGTGTGTGTGTGTGTGTGTGTGTGTGTGTGTGTGTATGTATGTAGGTGAATGGGTGAATGTGTTTGGGCCTGCAGTTGACTGATGGGAGTGTAATCACATTTGGTTTATGGAGTTGTATCTGCATGAGGGAAGTCTGTGAGTGTGTACATGTGTGCTTAAAGTCTGAATATGTGTGTGTGGGTCTATATTAGATCAGCAAACGCTTAAACAAGTGAACACTGATTGATCGACCTTATTTTAGCAAAACTGAAAAATATCAAAGCAGCAGAAACTCAAATTTTTTCCTAGGAAAAGAACTTGGTTATCCGTTTCTGCTGCTTTAGTATTTTCAGTGCTGTGGTGGAACGTTACGGGTCAGATTCAGGTAAGTGTGCGATTGTGTGGAAGTGAGTGTTAGGGTGGTTTAGGTGAGTTAGGGTTAGGGCTCGGGTTAAGTATGTGTGCGATTGTGTGGACATGAGGATTAGGGCAGATTTAGGTGAGTTAGCGTTAAGGAGCGGGTGTGGTGAGTGAGTGATAGTGACGGACCTTAGGGTTAGGGTTTGGGTTAAGGTAAGTGGATAGTTAGTGGTGTGTGCATAGTTTAGTGTAGGGTTAGGTGTCAGATTTTAGATGTATGTGTGTGTATTTCTGTTTGTTTGGTGTGCTTGTGTTGTGTGTATGTGTTTTGGATCAGCGATTTTTTTCCCTAGGAAAAAAAATCGCTGATCTGACAGTTCGAGATTGTAAGCTTTTGCTTACATAAGGTCGATCAATCAGCGTTTGCTTTTTTAAGCGTTCGCTGATATAATATAGACCTGTGTGTGTGTGTGTGTGTGTGTGTGTGTGTGTGTGTGTGTGTGTGTGTGTGTGTGTGTGTGTGTGTGTACACACGCATGTGAGGGTTGGATGCTATAAATTTCAACTTCCTCACTCAAAACTTGCCGATAACAGGGATAAATGTATGCATATATTACATTAAGGCACTGAAAAAGTTAATAGAATAGCAGGGTTTGTATTGATGTGCTTTTTCTATTCATTAAGAAGTTTGAAACTCTAATGTCTAGCATTTTGACTGACTCTAATCCACAGTCATTTATCAGGAAGTCAATAAATTTAAGAGGGCAAGGGAAAAATAAGATACAAAATCAGGTGTGTGTGTGTGTGTGTGTGTGTGTGTGTGTGTGTGTGTGTGCGTGTGTGTGCGTGTGTGTGTGTGTGTGTGTGTGTGTGTGTGTGTGTGTGTGTGTGTGTGTGTGTGTGTGTGTGTGTGTGTGTGTGTGTGTGTGTGTGTGTGTGTGTGTGTGTGTGTGTGTGTGTGTGTGTGTGTGTGTGTGTGTGTGTGTGTGTGTGTGTGTGTGTGTGTGTGTGTGTGTGTGTGTGTGTGTGTGTGTGTGTGTGTGTGTGTCTGTATAATGTCCAATGCCGTGAATCAACTGATCCACACCCCCACCAGGAGTAACAGTATCCTAGACCTAGTCATTACCAGCATGAGTGGCCGGTGTTCCACACCTGAAATCAACTCTTCGTTGGTCAGATCCGACCATACGCTAATCACCCTAGATATCCACATCCTGCCCCCACCCACCATTAAGGAAACCATGGTAAAAAATTTCTCCAAAGCCAGCTTCATGCCTCTTAAGACAGAAGTGGCGAACTTCATGACACCCATGCAGATGGACAATACAGTTATGACTGCTGAATCCTACACAAATGCACTCTATAAGCACTTACATGAGTGCATGGATCGTGCTATCCCAAACAGAACCAAGATGCTATCCTCTGAAAAAAGGAAACCAATCTGGTGGTCCCCTGCCATAAACAAACTCTACAACAGAAGGAAGAAACTGTTGCAAAAGAGAGTAAAATCCCATGAGTGGAGGAGCTGCCTGGTCAGCCTCTGTAAGAAGCTGACATCCCTTATAAGAGCCTTCAAAGCTAGCTACAAAACCAAAATCACCACTGATTCTAAGGGCAACCACAAAGCATTCTATAGCTATGTCAAGAATTTCAATGGCAACACCCAGATCTGCTCTGAGTTACAGCACAATGGCATGAAAATTACAGAACCAACTGATATTGCCAATATCCTTGCAGATAGGTTCAGTGCTAACTTTACCCCCTGCTCACCTCCCAAAGGGCCCATATCTATACAGGAAGAAGCAGAGTCCCTATAATCACATCTATGCAGGTAAAAGCAGTACTCTCTAAAACCAAAATCACAGCATCCATAGGAACGGACAACATCTCAGGCTGCGTTTTGCTCAAACGTCAGAACAAACTGGCTCCCCACCTTAGCACCATGTTCAATTATAGTCTCATGTCAGGCTTCATGCCCACTGAGTGATGCACAGCAAAAGTTATCCCACTCCATAAAGGGAGAGCCACCACTGATCATGGGAACTATCACCCTATTAGCCTGACGAGCTTGGTCTGCAAGGCCATGGAACATGTCATCATGGAACTCATAAACGAAGACATTGGCAACCTCCAAACTCTGGACCCAACCAAGTTTGGGTTTCTGAAAGGCAGATCATGCCTTCTGAACCTGATCAACTTTTTTGAGCCAGTCACCAAAGCCGTAGACGAGGGTAAGGTGGCTCACACAGCCTATCTTGACCTCGCCAAGGCTTTCAACACCATCCCCCATTCTGGGATTATAGCTAAACTCAATAAACTAGGTATAAATCCCTATGTCACAAGATAGGTTGCCAACTGTCTCACTGACAGAACCCACACTGTAAAAGTTGCAGACTCCAAATCTGACTTCAAACCAGTGACAAGTGAGTACCACAGGGTTCAGTCCTGGGACCTCTCCCATTTGGTATCTACTTCTCTGAAGTACAAGCTAACACAGAAGGTCTCTAGCTAATGAAGTTCACAGATGACTGCAAACTAGGAGCCATAGTCGAGACCAGAAATGATGTGGACATCCTACAGAAGGGCTTCACTGAGACAGAGGCCTGGCCTCAAGCTCAATGCCAAAAAGTACATTGTCATCCCCTTTGGTAAAAACTCTGTACCCATGAACTACCACATAAACTGCTGTCTACTTAATGCCGAATGTGTGATAAAAGACCTTGGGACCCAGGTGGACAGTAGTCTCTCCTTTGATAATCACATCACCACAGTAGTCAGGAAATCCTTCTATGTGGCACACCTCATCAAAAAAGGGTTTTCATCCTGGAAAAAAAGAGGTTATTGTTCCCCTCCACTCAGCACTCATTAGACCCATTATAGAGTACAACGGCCCTTTTGGAATGTACCTCACAAGACATCTGCAGCAGCTGAAAAGGCCACAGAAGTACCTCACAAAGAGGATTACTGGCCTCAAACAGATGCCGTACACTGACCGTCTCAAAAAACTCCAACTTTACTCTGTAGCATATTGTCTACTCCAAGGAGATCTCTGCCTAACATATAAAGTAATGTTAAACCCAGAGCTGTTGGATATGTTACACCTTAAGAAATCCCAATCCCTCCAAGTTACATGCTCTAGGGACCTAAACCTTGTCACCACAATAAACAGGACATGCTGGAAGGATATATTCCTGTCCCAGAGACTTCTTATACTCTGGAACAAGCTACCAATCTAGGTCAAGCAAAGTTCCTCATTAGAACTCTTCAAGAAAATTCTTGATGAGTGGATGGGAAATATTAAATGCACCCTGGGATCACTTCTGTGGCTCTGCTCGACAGGGGCACAGGAAATTAACTTTCTTGGGTGGCATAAGCCAGGGAACCTTGTTGGCTAGGTTTACTTAGGCCCTTGGGCCGATAACCTAGTACCTACCTATGAACCTATGAATTTTCTGCATGCGTGTTGAAGAGTGAATGAGGGTTTAGCTGTGCCAACATGAAGCATTTGCCACAGCAGAAATTACCACTGAAATGTGTTACTTGACCCTTGCAGTAATTGTATCTAATTCTAAAGCAGACAAATTAGCTGTCAATGAGGCTTTCTTCACTGAAGTTAAGCATGTCTCTAAATCACATTTCCCATGTTCAGTTAAACTGCGACTTTTGGCTGTTGCAGTTTATGTGGACTCATGAATTCCTTTCTGAATCACAGCCATATTATTATGTGCCCTTTCTTTGCAGTTATAAACTCCTAACTGTATTCTAGGTGATATATTATGTAGCTGATTAGACCTAGTCTCTTTACTGGAAAAGAGCATCAAGCCCCATTTTTTAAGGATTTTGTCACAACTGACGCAATAGACTCGACATGGTAATGGAAATCATTTCATATCACTGTCATTCCTTCAGTATCACATTTTTCAACAACTGTAACTCCAAACCTTCCTCATTAAGAAGGCCAAATTCAGACAGTTTTTCAGAGGTTTAAGCAAACATGATTTCCTTGTATTGATAGACTAAATGTTCCTTGTGTTCTCTCTGATGTGTGCTTGGATATCGTATCAACAACATGCCTGTCCTTTCTTGGTTTGTGGACTAAAGTTGAATGATAGCTTTGCAATAGCAGCAAAATTCTCTACAGCCTTAATAGAGCATTACACAGTGGTTTGTTGAATATGCTCTGTAACAGCTTGTGATCACATCCTACAGTAGACAGTCTGACATACATGTATTTGTAGACTTTATTCATAGCCTTACACAATAGTTGGTAATGTTTTCTTAATCTGAACATACTGTGTCTGACATCTGTGGCTCTTGACCTATATACCCAAGTATGATCCTCATGTAACAATAATGATCTACTACTAGACTGGTTGGCATCAACTTGAAAAAACAGATTTTGACATCTCATAATAATGGATGGACCCTTATTAAGTAACTTCTTAAGGGGGAAAAAAAAAATTAATCTTGTACATCATCTTAGTGCTAAACAAAATCCATCTCCAAGTCTTACCTTGAAGGCATAGTAATCTTAGGCAGAATGAATGGCCAGAAATTTTAAGACTGTCTACTAGTCATAATGGTCTTAATATCTCATGAACTGATATTCCATAAATTGTCAGTGTCTATATTTGTGTATTTTATAACTTTGGTAGTAATTCATCATCTCCCTTTTAAGTTTCATGTTATTAAATCATAACCAATCAAGCAAGCATTTCAGTCTTGCATTGTGCTATCCATCCGTATCACATCAAATATACAGTATCATAAATAATATTTATAACACCTCTTTGGCCCTCAGTGATTTGGATCGCAATGTATTGATATACATCTTGATCAGACAACAATACAAACAGTATCCTGAGGAATCTATAACTTCCAAGTAGGTTGACAAATTCACATAGGCTGGAAATATTCTGGTGTAATTTTATTTGGTAAAATCTTTTGTTGGCATTTATTACTGAAACATTAGTTTGCCCTTAATATTAGGGAGGCCACTTACTGCAAGATAAAGTGCTACCTGAGTGCATGAGTGAGCAGAATTGCATACATAACATCTATGGGACAAGCCAGTTCAGGTAACATACATTGTAATAATTACACTTTGCCAGAACTGAACAGCTACCTGCGTAAGTCTACAGTTGTGAACTAATTGCTGATTTCTCACTCCAAGTCGTATCACAGTAGTTAGAAAGCATCCATTAGAAGGAATATCATGAACAGGGTGTTTGAATTCATATGGGTTCCTTTAAAAGGGAGAGCAACACTTGGAGTATTAAAACCCACCATCTGTGTTAGTGCTATTCCCAAGTACAATGGTCCATATGAACTCTTTTGAGTAACACATTCTTGCCAGTTACTATTTGTTTACGCAATCAAATTAGTTATACTGTGACAAATTCAAACTCTTACTAATTTTGTCCATATTCTCTAGAGGTGTTTATTAACTGCTGATGCTACAAAAGAAGTTGTATCTCAGTTGGCAGAAAAAACACTGTTGAGAGGATAACTTCAGCAATATATTAGTATGGGTTTCCTAAAATGGAGTCCGAGAGATCGAAATCATGTAGCTATGTGAAAGTTACAACTATGGTGAATTATCCACATTATATCTGCTGAGCAAACGTGTCCTGCATGTCACTACTTTTTACGTGCTCATAATAGTTTCCTATTGTCAGATTTGAGCACCTATCTTTTTAAGCTCACATGCTTTAGAGCTGTCCATTAACTGCTTATGCCACATAAGAAGTCATAACAGAAGAGTCAGACAGCACACATTTGAAACAATGACTGGGGCAGTGTGTTGTAACATATATTGTTTCCCTAAAATGGGGCATAACTCTGGGAGCATTCCACTACCTGTGTAAGTGTTAATTCTAAGTTTGATTGTACACAACAGGCATGCTGGATACAAACAGAAATAAAAGTAAAGGTCTCAAGTGGTGGAAGCAGCCAATACAAGGTAAACCTACCTGGGGGAGCTGAGAGAACCCAGCCAGGGCTGAAAAAACAAGTGCTATAGGGAGCAGCTTGAGAGCAGGTTTTATTTAAGGAAGGAGAGTAAACTTTAACTTCTATATGGAATTTCAAAAGTTTTCATATTAAATCCTTTCAGTTCTTGAAAATAAGTCACCTTGAGTCAGTACTAATTTAAAGAAACGTAATTTGGATTAGCATTTTTGTCTTATAGACTTTGTCAGATTTGACAAAGTCTGTAAGATGAAAGCAGTAATTGAAATAAAGCTTCTTCAAACAATCATGGAGTAAAACTGTACAGACTAAACCTGTAAACACTTTGTTACCTTGAAGAACTAATGGTACTGGTGGAGTCAAACATAGAATGGCAATCATGATGAATATTTAACTTAAAATTAAATAGTGGATATTTTGAAAAGTCATGGTGTTTCTCCGTTTTGAAAGTATTATGACTTATTTCTGGAATTTGGCATATTATGACTTCCTCAGTGATATTTGGAGCATTGCTAGTTTGTGTTGTACTTCTTTATTTTAATGATCAGTTTTCATTTCTCACCATTTTCATTTAGTTGCTACCAGTCAACATGCATTTTGCAAAAATAGTATTCTTCCTACAGCTTACAGATTGTTTTTTTGTCTTGGTGATGTTGCTTAATTAATTTTTAGCATCTTGTTAGACTTGTTATCTGAAATGAATAGCCCATTCAATTTGTAACTTCTCCTCATTGTCCAGGGGTTGCATCTTTCAGAAAATAGTAAATAGTCTAGTGGAGCCTAATTTTGTTTGGCCAGTGCTGTACAGTAGAACCTCCTACTTCATTATATGTAATAAGGAAGGGCACCTGAATGACTGGATATTGCAAACTGGTGAAAACTCAAAGCTGCAGTAACTTCCATGATTCCAATGTGACACAGTATGTTGTTAAACTTTGTATTAAGTCATTCTCTATCATCATCCACGACTAAGGAATGATTACAGACACCAACCAGAGCTTCAGGATAAGCAGCCAAGGAGCCATACACTTTTATGTCATGTCATGTCCGCACATGCTTAAGGAAGACTGAACATGTGACAATCCACACATGCTAGTCTTAAAGGATTCTTAAAAATATACCGCACTATACATTAGAGACAGGATGAGCCTTTCAACTTGATTGAATCCTTTGTGTAGGAAATTAAAGAAAGTTATGCTTTGCAATCATTTATTTTCATTTGTAGTAACTTAGTGGGAATAGAGATCAGAATATTATTTTCTGGGGAGAAGAGACAGTAGTTTCTGGTTGTTCTGTTAAAATATCAAGTACTGGAGTTTCTGCCCTAATGATTTTCTGTTTTATTTTAGTGAACTTTTCTTTTGTGAAAACATTACTACTGATCTCAGTTTTTCTCTTTTAGTGTCTGGTACGCATGATGGAGTCTGGGTTAGCTGTTTAGTAGGCAAATCATTTTTTTTTAAACAGCATAGGAGAAAATGAATCTGAAGGCTACAGTCCTGGAAGAAATATAACAGATTATAGCTCTAAATTGTGTGTGACATTCCTAAATCGGATGGTGTAAGGGAATCTTCTACAATTGCAAGACATTTTTATTATTCTGTTATTTAGGGTACAGTAAAGTATGTACCAGAAAGTCTACCTGTAAATCATTTTCTTCTGTTCTGTATTTACTGGTTGAGTATACATTTGAAGTAAATTAAAAGTAACATATTTTTGCTTTCCAGTGACAACTTTTCTGTTGCATTTACCATGCCCAGAGATTCCCATAGAAAGATTTTGATATTTATTGATTTTACTAAAATTCATCAAAACAAGTATCTGCTCCATGTCAAAAGAATCTGTGTTAATATTTGGTTGTAGTCTTTGTATGAAGTCCTGCAAGACCCCAGTCTATTGACCTATTTGTTGATACTGAAGGGTACCACTTTAGTGGATAGACAGATACGGTTATGCTTAAATTTATGAATGATATGGTGTACGGTTTTCTCTAATACATTTTTATTTTTAATAATTTCCTTAAAGTGAATCAGTTTTATGCTGGATACCAAAGTCATGCTTTCACTGCAGAAAGTAGATTCATGATAAAATGGCTGTACAGAGGTGTATTGTTTGGAATGTGAAGAAAATGTCATGAGAGAGAGAGACCCAAGAAAAATGTCTGAAGTCGTTAATGCAATGTGGAAAGACATGTTTTCATCTACTATAAAAAGATGAATGCAACAAGTCTGACCAACATTTTCAAACTGTTCTTATAAAGAGGAAGTAAAAGAATGATGCCCAGCCACAAAGGAGTGAAAAAAGGGTTGGAGCTGAAGAAAACAAATCAAATATAAAAAGTGTTTGTGGGTCATAAGATGATGCAGTTTCACCCTCATTTCTTTGGTATCAAGCAGAATGGAGATGCATGAAACTCATAGAAAGGAGGAAGGTCAAGCAGACCCTAAATCCTACAAGTCCTCAGCTATTTATCCAGTAGTACCTAAACTATGTGTTGTCTGCCTTAATGATTGCAAATTACAAAAGCCTTCTGACAACTCTTCACAATCAAAATGCCCTTTGCAAAACTTCCTATAATTTCTTCAGCAACATCTGTATCTGGGTAATGTTGCAGCCTAATGTTCAACTTATCATCTCTAATAGGGGAATGAAAGGGCTGCATGTAAATCCTCTCAAGACTCTTCACCTCTCAGTTGACTGCAGGCCTTTGTTGGCCTCATCCATTGACATATTTCCCCTACCTCCTTGCCCTGGTTCTCTTCTCCATCTCACTCTACTGTATCGGCCTTCAGAAAATATCCATGTGTTGGGTAATTGATAAGAACCCAAGTATATCTGCCTACATAGAAAGCCCAGCAAATCTAGCATTACTCACTGCTTTTTTCTGACCTACTTTTGCAATCACACCTACATTTTCAGTCATGGTGCCTAGCCAGGTGTCTGCATGCCTATATTTAGAGTGAAGAGACTTGTCCACTGCCTTCATCTTACACATATGTTGGTCATACCATAACCAAGTATTCATGTCCCTTAACCTCTGAGATTCCCTTATAATTAAGAAATATGCCACCAGAGAAAGACCCCTCACCAACACAAAGAAAATAAAGAAAGCTCAACACCCAATTAACCCAGGATCTATATTTAAGAATAAACAATATCCTCTGTCCCAAAGCGGCCAATATCATCATAAAGTGCTTTGATTCTAGATCTTCTTCCTCAACTATCCTCTCAGCCCCATTTGCATCTATCAAAATCAAAAATGTCTACAAAACCACTCCATTGAATCGTCTCCTTTACCACTGCAGGAATACATAGTGTGATAAATACACTTAAACTGCTGCCTATAAATCATTGAACCCATTGTTGCATCACAGTGGGGCTCAGTTGACTGTGGTCATCCTCTTCAGCTGAGACCAAACCAAGGGGTGGTTGGGTAAAAACTGACTCTATTCCTGACCCACCTACCTTTCTTATCCAAACATTGAACACATTTTTAAGTACCCATCAGCATCAGTATCACCCAGTAAATTCCTTTACATCATTAGCATCAGCATTGTAACCTGCCAAGGGCTGGGGATCTTTATTCTGGGTCTTTCCATGTTGCTGTCCTGTGACACTTTAGTCTGTCCTTCATTACCATCTTATGTCATGTCTTTCTCTTCTGCCGTACCATTTTCTTCACAGTAGCCATCTGTTCCTCCAGTTGGTACTGGACAGATGCTTCATAAAAGGAGGCTTCCAACTGTGCTGCAATGGCCTCACACCTTTTCTTTAACTAGACATAGGTCAACATCTTGAAAAGCAAATAACAACATTATTACCTTTTCAAGCCAATTCCTCCCTTTCCTGTATCCTTTCACAACACCCTGAGCCCCCTCTTCTAGCAGTTATTGGTACTCAAGGCAGTTGTTTCATCTCTGAGCTCCACCCTATTGCTACACCCCCAACTCTCCCTCTTTCCCTTCCTTACACTTACTTTATTTTTTATTGGTGATCACATCTGCTGCATGGCACTTGAAGGCCCTGTCTCTACCAATAGGAAAATGCCTACAAGTCTCTCTCTCTCAATTTGTTTTAATAGTTGTGGCTAACCATGGAACCCTTCTTCACCCAAAAAGCCAATGCAGAACACTGGTGAGCAGACTCTGCTGATCTGGGGTGGAAAAGAGGGAGAGTGAAGTGGGGGTTCCCTGCTACTCTCCCAAAAGTCATAGAAGCAGACACTTCTGGCTGTTGGCTGAAACAAAAAAAAACTTTTTTCTATTGCTCTCACCATTCAAACTTCACCTCTTTCTTTTTCTTTTGACTGTATATAATCAGGTTTTCATTACTCATGCATAACATTCCTGATTCAATCTTCCTCCCAATCTTTATCCTTACAGCCTTCACTCTCTACTCCTCTTTCTTTCTGCACTTCATATCTTCTATCCTTCTTCTCTCTCTCTGTATTTTTTTTTTTGTAAACCTACTTGATGCAGCTACCTATTACGGCTGCGTTCCTTTTTCACTCTATCATCCTCAAAGCTATCATCCATTCCTTCTACTGCATGTATCCACTCATCTTCTACTAAATTCCATTAAACACAACAGCTGTCCCTAATCACTCCTCTCACAGCAATGCACAAAGCCCTGTCTCCCACCTGATCAATAAGTAAAACTATTTACCTCTTGAGTTAAGCCACCAGGCTAACCTCTGACTAACAAAACTAAGCCTGGCAAAGGTCACCCTGGCACTAAGAATTGCTATAACAAACACTCACACCAAAGAGAATGAGCCTTGTTAATCTCCATTATAGATGCCTACATATCCATTATATCCCAGCCAGCATTCTAAAATACCTCACTTCCTCTAATCCCCAGCAAATCCCTGCAAAACATTCTCAGACAACAGTGTCTGCCTTCTAAATAGGATAAACCTCTATTTTCTGTCATTTATATGTTATACTGTAGCAATGAATACTGCAAATTCACTACCAAGATTATGATACAGGAAAACTAAAACATTGGTGTTCTGTTTTTCATATTCTGTCAGGCTGAATGAGGCATTGCAGTCAACACAAACAGCACAGCCAACATACAGTAACTAGCACCACAGAGTAATCTTTCTTTCCCCTTACCAGCCTGGCTGCTGTGCGTTTTTGATCCTGGAGCTCAAAAGACACTTGAGATTTGATTAAGTGGAACCTTCAAGCATCCCTCTAATCTGCCTACCACCCTCCTGGAAGACCAGAGCTCCTATCTACTAAGATACAACCCTACAACCACTTGGGAAACCTACCCAATAAGACATTGAAATTTGATTAAGTGGAACCTTCAAGCATCCCTCTAATCTGCCTACCACCCTCCTGGAAGACCAGAGCTCCTATCTACTAAGATACAACCCTACAACCACTTGGGAAACCTACCCAATAAGACATTGAAAGTACGTTCTACTCATATAAGTTTACTCTACACAATTCAAGACTTGTGTATATAAGTCATATTACCTTCCCAGGACAGCCAGCAGCCAGTACCCCCTTATCCCCACTCCCAATCTACCTAACTTGTCTCATAAACTGAATCTGTTTCTACAGACAGTTGGTTTTCCCTCTCCCCTCACTGCCTTTGTTAAAACATCCTTCTACCAAACACTAGAACCCCAGCTCTGAATATGTCCTTAGGTCAAGCTCTCTTCACCTTATATACATTACCTTTGTTGATTTACCTGCTGTTTCCTTCACTCTATAGATTGTTTTCTGCACTTCAGCACTCCCTTGTGTCCCACCATAGGTCATAATTTCTTCTCTTATCTCTTCAATCCCTGTATATCTAGGAAAGACTCTAGCCCTCAGTTATCCTTTCATCCCCATCTCTCCCACAAGGCCCTATATCTTCGACTTTCTTTTTCACTCCATTCTATCTCCCCTTATTTCCTCCCCTTCCTATTACCTCACCTATACGTCTATCTCAACTCCCCGCCTTCAGCACCTACCCGTCCCTGCCTCTTAACCTATCCCTCTCCTTCTCGTGAATTTCCCGCCGTTGAACTAAGGTTTTAGTTTTTCCCGTAGCACCCTCCCCCATTGCCTCCTATTACCCTATAAATATATCCCACCATCCCTGGACGCCATCTTTCTTTCCCCTTACCAGCCTGGCTGCTGTGCGTTTTTGATCCTGGAGCTCAAAAGACACTTGAGAGTGAGCGTTTTATGTTTATTTTTGATTCCTATGTGACACCGGTTTGGTCTGTTTAGCATATCTGTTAAGAGGACATTTCCTTGTTTAACGGTAGGTCTATCTTCTGCACTGTTTTATTTATGGTTGCGGTGCGTTGGGTAGCGATAGTGTAAACGCATCCTGGGTACTCGCACGTGTTCTTTTTACTAGCGTTTTGCTTAGTATGCCTATATTTTGCAGTGACATAGTCATAGCATTAAATTGGATATGTTAACATTGTTAAGCTGGCATTACCAACATGTTCTTATATTGCCTGTAATCTATTTTTCTGTATATGCTCAACTACTTTTGATATCATATGTAAAGCCTGATTACTACATATCGTAGGCATGTTCACTCAGTCTGCTGGTCTGCGTTATGTTCCGACAAGTCTTTATTCCTGTTTTAAGTTTACTCATAAACTGTTAATGTTGTGTGACACATAAAGTGTCCTTTCTACGCTAACTGCATTTTGTAGGCAGGAATACAGGTCAGATTATAATATCCTACTCTGCCGTGTATCACGATAGCTATCGCTAATACCTAGTTCTGAATCCCTAAGATTTTTCACTGCAAACCTGTTGTACTACGGTGATATCCACTTTCACTTGTATGCTCTAGTGTCTAGCGCTCCCAATCCCCTAGCACCTTAATAGGCGTCTTGTCATTTATACCTAACCTCATTGTCATAGTATTCTTAGTATATAATTTGTATCCCTAGGATATTGTATTTGCTGCTTGACTGGCGGTCATATTACCTTACATTCAACTATCTCATTCTCCCTGCGCCTACTCAGGCGTCTTAATATGAGGAGAGACTCTCATAATCCTAATATAACTGTAATTCTTAGTAGCGCTGTCCTAGGCACAGTACTTTATTAGGCGTCCTGTCATTCTTAGCTAACCACAGTCATAACTTAGTAACGGTTCTTCTGAACGTGTTATTTATCACTTTCTATTTGTAATTGAGTAGCATTACTTCACTGTTGAGTAGCTGAGTCACGGGCTTACGGGAGAGTACTACAATTACATGCAACAGCCATTTTCAGCTACCACATTTGGTCCTCCTGTAAAGGCAATCTGTTAACAGGATTAATGCCTGAATAAGAACTATAGCTATATGACTTAAGAACTCTTGGATAAACGTACTCTGTTCTTATCTGAGCGTACTCCTAAAGCATAATACACTATTGTCTGTATGTTTAAACCTCAAGTAAGATGTATACTTAATAGAAGTATAAATCCATTCTGTGTTACTCAAATATTTGTGATAACGTACTTAGCAAGTGTACATTGTTGTAGCTTTCCATTCTAGCATAGAATTTCATTTTTAATCTTATTATCCTGCAATTGCTTAGTAAATTGTGTGACAGTTTTTGAATTTGCTCACCTTGTATTTACATTGTTTTGCCTTACTATTTTCTTCTCTCTTCCTACCCTTTCATTAGTTTGATTAAGTGGAACCTTCAAGCATCCCTCTAATCTGCCTACCACCCTCCTGGAAGACCAGAGCTCCTATCTACTAAGATACAACCCTACAACCACTTGGGAAACCTACCCAATAAGACATTGAAAGTACGTTCTACTCATATAAGTTTACTCTACACAATTCAAGACTTGTGTATATTAGTCATATTACCTTCCCAGGACAGCCAGCAGCCAGTACCCCCTTATCCCCACTCCCAATCTACCTAACTTGTCTCATAAACTGAATCTGTTTCTACAGACAGTTGGTTTTCCCTCTCCCCTCACTGCCTTTGTTAAAACATCCTTCTACCAAACACTAGAACCCCAGCTCTGAATACGTCCTTAGGTCAAGCTCTCTTCACCTTATATACATTACCTTTGTTGATTTACCTGCTGTTTCCTTCACTCTATAGATTGTTTTCTGCACTTCAGCACTCCCTTGTGTCTTCCCGCTCCGTTCGCCCTGCGGGCTCACTCCGCTCCCCTCCCTGCCCCCAAATCCCACCCGCCCCTGGAACCTCTACACTTATTCCTACTTAGCCACACCCCTCCTAACTCTGCACCAATCATAACATCTTCCTGTCTCCACCCAAACCCTAATCGTCTCCTCCCTTATCCATCCTACTACTATCCAGAATATATACTTTTTGACATTTTCTCTTATTCTAAATATCATGTCTAACCAATATCACACTATCATACTACTAACTCTTCTAACTACTCTTTCCTCTACCTATCTCTTAACCTTCTATGAGCAATCCTTATACTCTACTCCTTGCATCCCACGTAAGCAGACCCTAGCTACCACCATAACTACATCCATAACCCACCTTAGTCCCATTTACAACAACTCTTATCTTCAACCTAAATATCACCGTCTGTCTCACATTAAATACCTTATTCATACCCTCACAAAACAAAATTTCTATTGCAAACCCTCACAATTTAATAACCTTATAGTAAGTTTCTCCTTGATTGATGGAGATATACACCCCAACCCTGGCCCTGACCCTCCCCACTATCCCTAACTGGCAACAAGTTAAAACAACGTCCACATCAAATACTAAACCTCCAAAATCTCTCTCAATTGCACATCTAAACATTCGTAGTATTTGCAACAAAATTCCACTAATACATGCACTTCTAGAAGTCCAACAGTTTGACATTCTCTGTCTAACTGAAACTTGGCTCAAACCTACAATAAAAGATAATGAAATTATTCCCCCTGGCTATAATATTCTAAGACAAGACCGTTTCAACAAAAAGGTGGCGTGTAGCTATACTCTTTAAAGCAGGACTGGACGTAAGTAAAACAAATCATACCCTTCTAAAGACACTAATGCGGAAATTATTATTTCCAAACTTCAGATTAACCCTCACAAAACTATCAATATCATCTGTACCTATCTTCCTCCAGGCAAAATTCTACCATACTAGGAGACCTACTAAACTGGCTCTCACTAAACCTCCCTCAAGAAACAATACTGTTAGGAGACTTTAATATTGATTGGACCTCATGTAAACAAACCAATCCATCTACCCTTATTAACTTACATGGTTTCTCTCAAAACATAAACTCCCCAACTAGAACAAACAAACTTAATAATAAAGAAACCATACTTGACTGGATCTTAACTAATAGTCCCCAACAAAAATATACAACAGGAACTCTACCAGATGACCTTAGTGACCACTCCTTAACCTTTATTATTAGGCATAAAACACATCTTGCTATACCTCCCTAATTGCTTCATCACGTAGCAAAAAAAAATTTGATCCCTATAAGTTCCAAAATGAACTTATGCATGCTAACTGGTCACCTCTTAAGACTCTCCCTATAGATGAAGCTGTTAACCACTTTAATAATATTTTTCTTACCATTCTTGAGCATCATGCCCCCCTGCGTTCTATACGCATGAAATTTAAAACAGCTCAATGGCTCACAAGTAATACTAAACAACTAATCCTTAGTAGGAATAAAGCCTGGACTAAATGGCGAACCACTAAAAGTAGTACTGATCATCTTACTTTCAAACAAAAAAGAAACATGACAAAGCAAGCCATCCTAAAAGATAAAAGAACTTTTATACCCAACTACAACTATCGTCCCCCCACCAACCACATAAATTTTGGAACGCTATTAACACACTACTATCTCCTGGCAAAGCTGCAACACCTAACCCACTATGCTCCAACCCTGACTCCCCCTTACAAACAGCCAATGCCTTTAACACATTCTTTACTTCAGCAATATTAAATCTAGCTAACCAACAAAACCCTGACACCTCTACACTACCTACCCCAAGCTGTACTCCTCCCTTATTTCAACTCAAACCCATACCTACCTCTTACATACTGTCCTTACTTCAAAAACTGAAACCCACAACCCCCTCAGCAGACAACTTACCAGCCGAATACCTCCAGTTAGGTGCAAAAGCTATAGCCTACCCTATCTCTATACTAATTAACAGGACTTTAAAAGAAAGCACTATCCCCTTAGTTTGGAAAATCTCACACATCATTCCTCTTTTCAAAGGGGGTGACTCAACTGAGTACTCTAACTTCCGGCCCATAGCGTTACTATCTCCCCTTGCAAAATAATGGAAAAATGCATCCACAAACAGTTGCTTAATCACCTCCTATGTAATAATCTCCTAGCCAATTGCCAACATGGGTTTCGACCTTTCCATAGCACCACCACAGCCTTAATATCCTTCATAGACTCCATTAACAAAAATCGCAACAAAAATATTCTTTCTTCAGCTTTCTTCGTAGACCTGTCAAAAGCCTTTGACATGGTCAATCATCAACTACTCTTACATCGTTTAAAATCCCTCTCTCTGGACAATCTTGCATTAAGCTGGTTCACATCCTATCTTCATAATCGGAAACAAGCTGTCCTATGGGACAACCATCTTTCTGAACTTCTCCCCACCTCTATAGGGGTCCCTCAGGGCTCCATCCTAGGTCCTCTGTTGTTTTCTATTTTTATTAATGACCTGCATCTTGCCACCCCTCAATCTACTTGCATTCAATATGCTGATGACACCACCATTATCTGCTCTGCCACTACCCAGGCCGACCTTCACTCCATCACTCAAAAAACCTTCACCACCATAGAGAAATGGTTCTCTAATCACTGCCTCCTCCTCAACCCAAAGAAAACCAAACTCCTCCTCTTTACACCCACACACGTCTCTCCCTCTATCAACTTCACTCTCACATCTAACAATGGTACCCTAATTACTCCAGACCAAACAACCAAACTCTTGGGTGTGATTATTGACAACCAACTAAAATTTGATATTCATATTAACTCCATCATAAAATCAACTAACAGAAAACTAGGCTCACTCTACAGAATCAAGTCTTTCCTAACTCCTGAAGCTAGAACTACTATATCTCGAACCCACTTAATTTCTACCTTACTATATGCTTCCCCCATATACACTAATCTTTCAAAATATAATCTCAACAATCTTGCTACCTCATATAACCACATTGCCAGATTTGCTACTGCCTCTCCATATAGAACTCATCATTGCATAAATCTCCTAAAACTAGGATGGCTAGAGTTACCAAAACTAATTCAATATTACCAACTTACAATTGCCCACAAAGCCCTCCATTACCCAGATAACACACCTATGCTCTCCACCCTCATAAAACCCTACAGTAATCTAAAAAACCTACGCTCTTGCAATAAAATTTTAATTCAAACTTCTCTATCAAATAACGCAGCAGGTGACTCTACTTTTTCCAACTCAGTTGGCAAAGTGTGGAATCAACTTCCCCAAGACCTTACATCCCTGACCTCAATTCCTTTATTTAAAACCAAACTCAAACACTTCCTAACCAACCACTGGCTATGCTCATGCAATAACACTGGCTGACCTTTTGACTCCCTCCTTACTTAAATCTAAAGAAACATCTCCTAACCAATCTCTGGCTTTTCTCTTGCAATAACCCTAGCTGACCTTCTTCACTCCCTCCCTTCTTTACCCCCCTCTCCTCCTCTTTCTTACCTTTATCATTATACTATTTCCATTTCTGTGGTGTCTCTGTCCCCCCCCTCCTAAAAATAGCTTCCACCCTTTTCTCAACTTATAAATATTGTAAGTAATTTTTATTTTTAACCTTGTCAGTTACTGACCATGCTTATCTTCTAAGGCACAGTTTGCTCTCTATTGCCTAATTATACTGTATTTGAGTTTTAATGTTCTTGTTTTTTTTTTTTTGTTTTATACTATTGTATACTGTTGTATTATTTTATTATGAAGTAGTTAGCGGAGCTTTTCTCCTCGGGCCTCCACTGAAAATGGACATGTATCCAGCTGGACTAGCCCGGTTAACAAATGTAAAATAAATAAAATAAATAAATAAAAATCAGCAGCATTACTGTTAATTAGCTAAAGTAAAAAGGAGAACCTCTAGGGTGTATGCAACTACTGTTAAATATGAACCAAAATGGTCATGAAGTTTGTAATAGTAATGGTTAGTTAAGGAGATCAGTAATTTTTAGATTTGTGCAATGAAGGGGACACATTATTTCTGATTCTTTGAAGGTATTATGGGGCATTCATACCAGGGAGAGAAGTGTCAAGTAGGCAGGTAAGTATGCTTTCTTATTACTTTAAGAAAAAAAAATGTTGTTTATTCAGCAGGGGTAGATTGGAAGGAATTTAGATGAACCAGGTATGCATAAGAGGATTGCAGGATAGTTAAAGGGTTTGCATGGTAGAATGAGGGGCAGAGTACCTATTCCTGGAAGGATAGGTAGGTTCTTCCATTTATTTATCTGGGATTCCATTTGATTCTAATTTTGCATGCGGTATTTATATGTACATTTAAGGGTTTATCAGGGAATGTAGATATGAGGTCTTATGTCAGAAACAGAAGCATGAAAAGTTGTGCATTATATTAAAGTTTTAAATGCACTGACTGAAAGTCTAACGTATGTGGTGAGAAAGGTAACAGTGCAAGTTGAAAACAAATAAGAGGAAGGTGAAGAAAATGTCATGATAATTATAGGAAATTCCAAAGTTTTTGTGAGGGAGAAGGAAAGGAGTAATGTGTAATGGAAGCAATTTTTTCTTGCAATATTTAAAAATATCACTGGGACATTGAGTCTGTGTTGTCTGAAAGTATGATTCTTTCTTTTTAACTTCAGCTTTGTTATTTTTTTTACAAATTGGCAGTTATTCTTTTATCTGTCATATTTGGTAATGACATTGAGTTTTATTTTATGGTATTACGGGTTTCAAGAACACACTTAGGAATACAATAAATAGTTTAGTGAGTAAAGTTAGATCTCGGTATGTTGAGTACAGCAGTGTTTTCTCTTCTACATTTTAATGAGCCTGTCAGGATGGTAGGAGTGTTGCAATGCGCAACATGGGGTAAAACACACAGGTTTGAGAGAAGAATATGGGAAGAGTAAAAGACTGCATTGTTTAAAAGACAGCCTGTGGGTAATGCAGAAGAGTGACTTAGGGAAATGTGAGTGAAAGTTAAGGTGTGGAACAAAGAGTAATGGAAGTAGGAGAGGATATAAAGCAAAAGCTTTAGGATAGACGAATGAAAATGTTTCTTGCACCACTGAATAAAAAATCTGAGGAAGTAGAAATAAGTAAAAAAAGAAATAATACGTAATATATAATAATCTTATATAATACTTTAATTTTATATGGGAAATGCTAAGTGGGTGCTTGTTCATTAAAACATTCTAGTAAAGCATTTTCTCAGGCACAAACGTCTGGAAGAAAGGTATTATAACAGATGTTTACATCAGTGAGAAGATATTGTTCATCAACATTTTAAATGTTCTTTGTTAAACATTATAGGACATTTATTTAAAGACTATTAGTCCTATATCACTGATAGAAAGGTGATGAAATAGCTGAGGCACAATATATATAAAATATGGAATACATGGTATAGGATATAAGAAGTGATATTACTTGTGAGACCTGGACTGGGGCAATCAGGCCTTCACAATGATGTATAATAAATATAAGATGTCTAATTTTGAAATAAAAAATAACTATTGACAATATGTTTTATAATGTTTTCATGCTGTTCAGTTTATAAGAATTCCTGAAGTTAGAAAACAAAAGTTCTTCTCAGGGAGTGGAGAACAAGATGAGGTATTTACAGTGTTAGCTAGCAAACAACTTCCAAGTGTTATTTCAATTTTCTCCTCAGTAATGTTTATATTTTTTACTGTGTATGTTTTCTTTTGTATGGATGGATTATGTCAGCTATGAATTGCCTTTAATATTAAATTTTCCTTTATCCATGCTTCTTGTACTGTTGAGTAATATTACCCACTCTTGACCTGAACCACCTTTTTTGTTGATCTGCTGTTCTATGTCCTTTTTTATCAACTGCCTAACTACATAACACCCTCTTCTACTTTTGTAAACCCCTTTCCTGCTTCTGATTAGTCTAAGGATACGGTCATTTCCAATACAGTGTTGAGCATGAGTGTTACATTTTAGCAAAGAGAGAGTCTGACCAAGGCCAGCTCTCTCAGTTCATGTAATCAGACACACACCCTTTTCCACTGCTCACTGCTGCAGCTAGTTACACATGTACTATAATTCTCACCATTTGCACTATGCTGCCTGTTGTACAGGTATCACTTCTGAAAATGTAACTTCCATCCCCCTATCCTGGAATATCTCTCTCACCTCCATGGCCTTTGCTATCACTTCAGCTATCACCTCTGATAGACTCACTATTCTCAAATACCGTGGGAAAACAATGGAACCTATTGCCCTCTGACCTGACCACACTTCCATCCCTCTCTCTCTTCAAGCAAAGTCTTAAGGCATATCTTAAAAATCACTGGCTATGCCCTTGCTGTTACCCAGACTGATCCTCTGGACTTCTCATTGTCATCTCTTGGCCTCCCACTATCCTATTCTCTTTCCTATATTCTCTCCTAAATTAGAAGGTACTTAAGTAATCTCTACTACTTGACAACAATTAGATTCTTGTCTGATGAGATATCAGTGTACCTTGTTGGTAGTATTCCCTGCCTCTTAATTAATATACCCTCCTTTTTTTTTCTCTCCCTTCCTTTTTTTTCTAATAATATGTCTAGCATATAATCCTTAGGAAAAGTAACTGCATAAACTAGATTTACCAAAGTTTTAAAGGTATTTTTCTAATAGTGTCTTGGGATTGCCCTAGACTTACATGCTGTAAAATGTTCTGTAAATGTATGCTGTATCTAGTTTAGTATGTCCTTTTGTCTTCCTAGAATTTATAGCTAATTCCTTTTTGTCTATTTTAAACCTTTTGGTGTGGTGGTGGTATGTTTTACAATTGGAGCTTTTCTCCTCGGGCCTCTGCTGAAAATGGAAATATATCCAGCTGGACTAGCCCGGTTAACAAATGTTAAATAAAATAATAAATAAATAATGGCAGCCCACTTGCCTCACTCCCTGGGTCAGCCTCACCTACATAATTACCACCTTCTTCACTTCTTCCCATATGTTAGTAATCTAAGGTTTAAGACTCGATTTTACTATAAGTTACCATCCTGTCTCCTTTGTCATGACACCTATTCCTCTTGATAACTGACTCTCCATTCACCACAACATTATTCCCTACACCACAATGTCTCTCATCCCCTTATCTTCCTGACTCACAGTGCTACACATTAATGTGCAACACTGTCCCACAGTTCAGTCACGCCCAGACATAATTTCTGTTCGTGTTGATCAACCTCCCTCCATGCTGCACATGCTGCCTTTCCAGTCTTCTTCTTCTCATTCTAAGTCTTCTGTCTTCTACCCTGGGGCTTTTATTTTCACCTCATCCTTCTAATTGAGTCAGATATCTATCCACTTCCTGCCTGATTGCTTTGTTGGGCTAGTTAATGTATGGCTACCTCTTGCTTTCTAACACATGCCTTACTTGTTACTGTTGTTTTTGTCAGTCTTTTCATCTAGGAAATCTTGTTTCTAACAAGTCACAGTTATGCAAAATTGATATATAAAATAATATAAAAATAATAAATAATATTGAATGCAGCTGTAAAAAAATGCAAGTTAAAACGCTTCAGTAAATTGCAGCTATACATTGAAACTGAATTGTCCTATACTCTGTCTCCTACAGGTTAATGGCAGGCTATCCATGTCTAACATAAAAGCTATCCTTGGACCCAGCTCTGATATATATTTTGCACTTCAGCAAAATAAACAGCATTAGGCACACTAGATCCAGGGATTTCAGTTTTGCTTGTGACATAAATAAGACATGTTGGTGAGACAGTGTTTCTCAGAGGATCCCTGTGCTCTGGAACAGGCCCCCATTCATTGGAAGAAGAGTCCATTCCTAACCCTATTTCAGTGTAACCTTTACAAATCAATAGGAAATTGGAAATTCACCCTGGGTATGGCCTCCATGTCAATGATAGACATCGGCAGACAGTGATACTCAAACTAACATATCCCCAACAAAACTTCCTAGCTATCATACCCCCTTGTAATAAACACCCATGATACATATGGAAAAATTGAGTTAGACTGTCCAGCTATGCTTATAAAGATCCTGGTGTCATTAATCTAGTATATAACTGTGAACTATGAAACTATGACATAGAGCAATATAAAAATACTTGGTAATGACAGTGAAATAGATATCTTGTATTACAGAATAGTTTATATGGACAACATTTTATTAATAATAAGATACAAGAGAGAGTAATAGAAGTAGATTTGGAGTTAGTCTAAATTAAAGTACAATTGCATGTCCATGGTTTGGGAATTATTTAGTAAGCAAAGGCTTAAATTCATGTATTTTAAATTTATTTATTGTTTTTGATAGGAGTGTATTCCAAAATGACAGTTTCTCTAGTCACATGTCTCTGTTCTACACCACTTGCTATACCGCACTCATGGTCTCAGCAATGCCCTAATTTCTTCTCTTCTCTTCTCTTTTGCTTCCCTACACACATTTCCCTCTCCCTTCTTTTCTCTTGGTACCAGCTACCTGTTGCCTCTTCCTCTTCATCTCCTGATTATTTATGTGAAATGCCAATGAAAATTCAGGCAGAACTAGGAATGGGTGTTTCTGCTGTTAATAAACATAATATAATGGGTCTATATCATCAGATCGAAACTTTAGATAGTCGAATACCTAAAGCTCGATCTGTAAATCTCAAAAGCTAAAAACCGCGAACAGCCACTTACCAAATTTTTCCTCAGGGAAAGATTTCACTTGGCCGTTGTGTGGAACTTGCCCTTTTGTCCAATGTAGAGCAATCTCAGAGTTAGTATATTACGTTAGGGGGGGTATAGGGGGGAGGGCAAAGACCCCCACTTGATTTGGGTTTAAAAGTTTTTTTTTTTTTTTTTTTTTTTTTTTACAGCCAATGGAATTCTTTCCCTGTGTGGATGTGGCCGTTTGTAGTTTTTAGTTTTTGAGACTTACAGATTGAGCTTCAGGTATTCGACTACCTAAAGTTTCGATCTTGTAACATAGACCCTAAGATAATAACTCAACCTGAGGTATACTACTACCATGCTTTTTCTTAAAACTTGACTGACTAGATCATGGAGGCTATACATGCCAGGTCAGTTTGCAGCTATACAACAAGCAGATTCTTTGTAACATTAGCCAAAATTAAAATTTTAGAGACAGGCTTTAAATCTGAAATCATCTGGATAAAATGTTGGTCTAGACAACAATACTACTATGTAAAACAGGTACGGTAACCCCTATAGTCACAGACTATTCCAAACATCTTAGTATACCTGAAATGCCCTCAAAAATCTAAATGCAGATTAATCAGGCTAAGGTCCAGATTACATAATGTGAATTGGAAATGGAAAGCTACCTTTATGCTCTCATTAACATCCACAAGATTAAAGCAGTTTTGATACCAGTTTGGGAAGAGATTATTATAAAGGAACTATGTTTTTCATCTGATGATGAATCTCCCCAGTTTAATTCCAGTGACTGGCAGGGTTTTATGTAGGAAAGTGGAGCTACATTAATTAGTTATACAAGACAGACAAAGCAGTAAAATGTCACAGAGGAAACACATTAGCAGCTGCTAAGATGGTGCACTAACCCAGATACTATATACTGTGATTCTGGAACAACAGCAACAGCAAAAGTTTATACCTGCAGCCCAACAAGACAATGTGCATGCATGGCACAGTATACCTGCAGTGATAGTGCAGAAGGGCGTGCAGGCATGCAGTGACACAGGGTTGCATGAGTTGCCAACCATAACACAGTTAGCCAAGGGTAGGAATCACTTCCTGGAGGATGGAGATCTGGCAACACTGATTACCAAAAGCCAAAGGGAGGATTTCTAGTAATAGACGCTGTATCAGTTATTAACTTTACTCATGGAATTGAAGTCTCACTCATTACAAGTCCTGTTATGACAGAAAATGGTATTGATTGCTGAAAAGGACTCTGGAAAGAGACTGTGGACAATGACTGCAGGATGAATGAAAACAACTATGCAACAATGGTCAGTGATGGTGGTCTGAGTGGGCATTAGGTAACAGTGTTTTGTACTAGAGGGATAGCTGGGAGTCATGAAAATTGTTACAAGGAAGGTTTGTGAAAAAGAACATCTTGGGATTCATGTCACTGGTAGAAGGGGCTAGCACTAGAATTTATTTGCTACTTGACTAGAGAGATTCTGGAACAGCTCTGACCACTGCAGTGACAAATTAAGGGGTTCAGAAGTGTAAGGAACTTTCTATAGCATTATACTTCTGGAGGGATGTCTTTGTTGGATGAGTGTAAAGAGGTGTACTGTACTACTGAATTTCCTGTCATGTGGGACTTAATTTCCTAGCATGTTTGTTAGGATTTGGAAACCATTGAGGACTTGGCGAATCATTTACCTCAAGTAGTTGTGCATATTTTAGCCCATTCTTAAGGCTTTTTTGCATACTCAGGACTTCAGTTATGTATGGAAAAGCTGCTTTAATAAATGAACTCATTAACTACATCTCTTATAACTTTGCACCTGATACAGGTTTGATGTAGATTAAGGGACTGAGTCATATTCATCATTGCAGAATGGTTAACTGTGTTAATTTTGCATTTACTGTCACTGTTTTACAGTATCGAGTACTGCAAGGTTTCAGGGAAAATCATGTTGTCCATGTAAGCCACAGTTAGCAGTGAATGTCAGTCAGTGATACTTAAAAGTGCATAATAAGTGTGCATTTCAAATATATTACCTCCTTTTTAAATTCATTATATTGTCTTCCAATTAAGAAACAGGTGTGATCCTTAGTTTCAGCTATAGGCCATTTGCAAATTCTCATTTATATTTCTCCACAACATTTCATGCCCTAGTTTATTTTATTTTATTATTTGTTTATTTTGCGGCTAGTGTCATGGGATAATTTGTATATTTGTTCTAAATTCTCTTGGTACGTTTCATTTAGCACCATCATTCTCCACAATTTTGACTTATTCACATAATAAATATATGACATTTTCTCCAGTCTGGCAATTTATTTTCCAGTTCACAAGGATCATACTGTTTCATTAGAACACTGATAGACTGTGATAGTAGATGTGTGCAACCTATAAGTTGAAACTTATTTATTTTTATTTCCATTTCATATAAATCATGTGCTTCACTGCATGTTTTATATTATATTTAATTTCTAGTGTGCATATGTTATTAGCCTATTCTGTAAGTGTCCTGTATACACAGATAACCCCTGAGTTATGACTGACCTACTGTGTCTAACATTTGTGTGTCCCTTATGACAACAAAGATACCTTTGACATCTTTCATGCTGAAAACTAAACTCTAGCATTAGCAATGCTAGCATGCAAAAGTTCTGTAAAGAAAATAACTGGTGAATTCACAACCTTTTCCTCCTGCTAACTTTCTTTAAATGTGCTTTAAAGTTAGAAGGGCTGCATGGTAAGTTTTTTTGTAAGCCTTTCACTTTTCATAATATAACTAAATTGTGTCATTATTTTACTAAATTTGACATAAACATGCTTGCAAACAAGAATATATCTAGTGAATCATGATTTACAGATAACAGTCAGTACTTCTTTCATTATAATTCCAGTAATAGTTACTTTTAGATGAAAGGGTTATAAAGAGTTCAAAATCATACTGGCATATTTCTTGAATAAATCTCATACCTCCTTTTTTCTTGTCAGATGACTGAACAATGGAGATACCTGCGATTTCCTCTTGCACCTAGACTTCCTGAAAAAAATAAACTCCTTGCACAGCCTGAGATAATGTTTACAAGCCACACCGACTGTCATTAACTCTAGAACTAAACTCCACAGCACTGGACATGCATTCTCCTGTCAGGCACATACTCTTTGACAAGCTCTCTTCTCTGACCTGAAGGAAATTAACACTTATTCCAAATTCAAAATGCAACTCAGAAACACTTTTTCATCTAAGCAAAATGTTTATTTTACAACAAAGGACATGTCACCTAGCACACTATCCTGATCTTAATGCAGTTTAGAAACTAATGTGTATATTTTACATTACACTCTGCTTAATTATACATTGCAATATGCTTGTTCACTAGAATGGATATATGCAGTTTCTGTATAACTAACTTGGACTACTCTGTCATTGCTTACATTTCTGCATTTTTTTTAAATGTCTTGTTTCATCAAGGCTGAACTGGAAATTGGTCAATATTGATCACTACACTACCCCAGAAAACAAATATAAATCAATCAATACATTTCAAAAGAGGGAGTTTTTATGATAGAAAAGACATGTTCTTTTCTTAGGGTACAACAAATGCCTTGAAATATCAATCATTTATTCGCTGCCCAGAGATATTCTTATGCACTGTTGGATATAATTAACTGCTTAATCTTTCATAAAATATATATTTTTTCTGTGTGGCCTACTTCTTAATATAACTGAAACATGCACCTCTATGTTATTGCCTATATTTTTACTTTATATTCCCTTAAGAGATTATCAATACATCTGAACCAAGAAAGATAAATTATATTTAATTCTGCAGTTTTATACCTAATTGAGATGCGAATGATTTCTTCTTTGTTAAGTGATGGAATTGATTGGCGTCATTTAGCACAATGGGCATTAAACATCTTCAATTAAACTTAAACTATTAAAACAAAACTCTCCCCAGGATTTACTAATCTTCCGTGTAAGACTAGATTAGTCTTAAACGGAAGCGCCAGTCTAGGAGTATGATGACAGCGCGCCATGCATATTAATGAGGGTGCGCTGCCTCAACTCTAAAGCTTACACGAAGCGTGGACAAGTGTAGGGGGCATGTCGGACTGCCGAGCAGTTCAAAAATCCACACCCCTGCAATGAAAAAATGCCGCAATGTCAAGTTACATGAGCGAGTCTGCTCACATATGCACAATGTAACACTACACTCCCCCATATGTTAAACAACTGGCAAAATTAAAAATAGAAAGATTTTTTAATTTTTTTTTATTTCATCCGATATAGCTGCCCATATTTGTGTGTGTTTGCACGGGTTTGACCATTGCTTAGCTACAGTTAGCAGCTTAGACATCAAAAGAGGATAATAAGAAAAATATATGCAAATTAAGCAAAATAGCAATAGCGTAGTGGTTAGAGCCTTCACACAAAGAGAAAGCATACCCGGTTTAAGTCCCACTACAGCAAGTTCCATTTTCTGTTGGGAATCTGTATACAAAAATATTTCCTGACATTTTTTATGTATAAGTTTTGTAAAAAGCATTGAAAAGTTAAATGTAGTAGTGAATGAATTATATATATATATATATATATATATATATATATATATATATATATATATATATGTATGAAGGTGAAATGGTTATGCATTCTGAGGCCTGATTACCCTATTTTAAGCAATATAAAGTACTGCTAAGCACATTTTACCAGTATTGAGCATATTTAAATCCAATTGCTCGTAGCTGCACACCGTGTTAACCAGTACAATGTCTTTGCATGGAGCTGCACACCGCGATAACAAGCACAATCACAATGCATTTGCACGTAGCTGTGCATCGTGCTAACCAGTGCAATGTCAGGCAACATCAAGCAACGTTGAGCAACGTCGAGCAATGTTGAGCAATGTTGGGCAAAGTCGGGCAAAGTTGAGCAAAGTCGGTTAAACATGGCCACACCTGCTTTACTGTACCTTAACCAGTCAGGTCTGCTCAGTAGGAAAATAAAAAGCAATAACAGGGCTGGAACGCAGGACACTGAGCACTATAGTCACAGTAATTAACCACTAAGCCATGACAGGATTTCATAAACATGCACTTTCAACAGACACATATCTATCAAAGGAATTTTAAACATTGCCAACATCAGCTAAGCAGGTGTGCCTACAGCTGAGTTTTTTCAAAACTGTCCAATCACAAATAAGTGTGGGAAATGAGGCATATTTAAGCTCCACAGGTGGAAATACTTGCTATAACTGGTTGTAGCTTCCTTCTGCAGTCAGCATGGCCAGTGTTGGAGAAGGCACTCGATTTCGAGTGCAAAGCTGGGGCACTGAGGAGTCCAAAGTAATGTTTTGGCTCCTTGTCCACAATCATGAGGAAAGACTCCTGCGGGGCCAGTACCAGGGTACCCAATATAAAACAGAGGCCTGCAACAGTCTTGCTCGTGATCTCACCAGTGCCACTGGTGTTCCTCAGACTGGTGAGCAGGTTAGGCACCATTATTCTGATCTGAAGTGACGCAGGGAGAATCAAGTGGACCAGTGGATCCAGGAATCCCATGCAATGCCTAATTCCCCAGTACTGAGTAAGTAGCTATTATATTAAGTAGTTAAGAATTGCTATGCTTGTCTATACTATGGATAGGTATGTCTCAAAATCACTGCATTTACTTCACAGCTGTAGGTGTCCGGGCTATGAATCAGCAAGCCCATGAAGATAGGCTGCAAAGGCTGCATCATCAGGCAGGTTAGTAATTATTCTGCATGTACTGTTATATAAAATAAATGAGAAGCCTTCAAAAAGTGTTTTAACCCAATAAATAAAGGTGTAATAATTATTTAATAAATGTATAATTCATGGAGTGTGTCTGTGTCATTTTCTTTAATATGCTGTTGTTCTGTTGCATTCTGCAAATAGTAGTGTTGTATTAAGCAGTGTCAACCCATACTTGGGTAGGCCCATATAACGTGGATGAAGGGAGTGCCAGTAGCTTTTATGCATATTTACAGCCCTCAACTGTTGGTTCATGCCCAGCATGTACAGGTTAATCTGGCACACGAGTAGCTTGGTATTATGTTCCCCAGAAATGTCAGTGCACTGCCAGAAATGTAGGGAGCTGTTAACATATAGCTGATACTTTCACCTGAACATATCTAAATAATTATATGAAAGTAGAGCTGTCAGTGTACCATCTTAGCAGTAGTGTGTGTGAGCAACTCTCAAAATGTATGTAAGATACAGCTTATGTATATAATGATCTAGCAAAATACAATTGCACAATATAAGGACATTAGGTAGTGTAATAATACATGTAAGGGACATATAACTGCAGTTAATAGGAATATAGTGAAAAGTAGAAGGATATATAAGTTGTTAATTGAGCTATATTTTTCCACCCTACTGTATGTGCATAAAAAATGCAATTCCACACCTCAATCGGTATGTCTAATCTCAAAACATTTGTTAGGACATATGCCCTATTGATTTATAAATATTTGCATTTATTTCTATGCATGTGCCCTGTTAAAATACCACAACATTGGTGGCCTGTTGCCATCAATTCAATCTGCATGCTGTTGTAATGTCCACTATTGTTCTATATATGCATGTGTTATACTTGCTTTTCAACTGTTGGAAATTTGGTGTGTTGGGTTAATGGGAATACTTTTGCCTGCTGTTATAATTAATTGGGAATGCTGTTGACTGTTACTAACTCATATCTTTATTAAACTCTCCAAAACATAGTTCATATGGGAAGACCAGTGCCAGCAAACCCATCTGTCCCACCTCAGCTGGCCATGGCACCTGGCACCAGCAGATCCAGTGCCCAGCCTGGGACCTCCTCCTCCATTGGCCCTGTGCCATCTTCGGGTGGAAGCACTGCAGAGGGTGGGGCTTGGCCCCCCCATGCAAGCATGGGCAGTGGAGGGCCACCTATCACCCTTTGAATGGTCCTGGCTGTGGTGTGTAGAGAGATTGAACATTCTATTACAGAACCTCTACACCAGCTTGAGGCTCGAGTGGTGCAACTCTGGAGTCAGCCTGCCCCTCCTACACAGCCTCCAGCACAGCCACCCTCTGGGCCATGAAGGTGCAGTGGTAACTACCCATGGGTGGGGACCTCAGTCCCACTGTTTTCATCTGGGGCTCATGGGATTGCAATTTCCAAACATCCCTCCCCGTCAAAGGTGTTCACCCATCACATGTGTCATATACCGCCCCTATATGTGTCTTGTTTGTCTTGTCTGTTTACCTCCCCAACCTACCTCCCCAAATATACCTACATCCCCTACCCCACATTCTACTCTCACCTGAAAAAAGGGCAATCTGCTCCCAAAAAAAAAATATGCCCCATACATAGCTGCCCATTTTGCACACATGTCCACTGGACACATGAAATGTTATTTAACTGGCATTACAACATACTTTGTTGTCCTCAGCCCTCAATCAGGGGTTGAAGGGTTTGTATCTACCTCCAAATTTATTGCATATGCACAGCTGTTACTGTTGAAGAAATGGGCAGCTATGGACCTTCCCTGCACCCGTCCTGCACATCCTGAGCTATTTTCCATACTGTCTTTCCCTCTTTGTGCCCCTTTTTCACCACTTTCCTATCTCCCCATTTTTCTTTTCTTTCAAAGAAATTAACGTGGGGGTTAGTGGGAGAAGCACTATTAAGCAGTAGTTAGCGGGTTTGCATTTGTTTGTGATTGGCTAAGCAATGCGCAGCATTGTGCAAACCCATGCAAACCCGCTTACAACTGTTTAAAAGTGCCTTAGTCACGCTGTATGTGAGGGCCCTTGTTCTGCTCAGGAGCAAAATAAAACACCTCTGTCATTCTCAAACCCTGGACCTTGCACACACTACACAACATGAAGTACCACTAAGCCATGGTAGATATGAATCACGCTGGTACTTAAATAATTATATCATGCATCAGAATGAGTGAATATAAAGGAAAATAGGAATATCATACCACACATCTTGTTCTGTGGATGTTGACCAACAGTTGTTGCGGGATTGTATTTATTACTGCTTGGTAGTAACTTGATTAAAGTGTAGCTATCATTCTAAGTCTTTTGGATTAAACACTTGGGATTCAGACCAGTTGTTTTACATTAGGAAGGTTTGTGGCCTGCACTGTGGTGGCAGGGCAGGTAGCTTACATCCTTCTAAGTTGGGAACTGCTGATTGAGGGCTCAGTGACTGTTATTCTAAAAGTGTATTAGTTATGGTTTAAGCACTTGGGCTTCAGGCCAGTTATTTTACATTAAGAGGGTTCATGGTCTGCACTCTTGTGGGAGGAGAGGCTGGACTCTGCCCTTCTGAGTTGGGAATTTCTGGTTAAAGGCTTATAGTGCCTGCATATTTGAACTGCTTCTTACTGAAATTGGTACACCTTGTTTGCTGTAGCATAGACTAGATCCAGGCCAGCTGAATCTGGCTTTGTTTGTATAACTTGAGCACTAATCCAGGCATTCTTTAAAGTATTCAATTGTATTTATTACTGCTTGGTAGTAACTTGATTAAAGTGTAGCTATCATTCTAAGTCTTTTGGATTAAGCACTTGGGCTTCAGACCAGTTGTTTTACATTAGGAAGGTTTGTGGCCTGCACTGTGGTGGCAGGACAGGTAGATTACATCCTTCTAAGTTGGGAACTGCTGATTGAGGGCTCAGTGTCTGTTATTCTAAAAGTGTATTAGTTCTGGTTTAAGCACTTGGGCTTCAGGCCAGTTATTTTACATTAAGAAGGTTCATGGTTTGCACTCTTGTGGGAGGAGAGGCTGGACTCTGCCCTTCTGAGCTGGGAATTTCTGGTTAAAGGCTTATAGTGCCTGCATATTTGAACTGTTTCTTACTGAAATTGGTACACCTTGTTTGCTGTAGCATAGACTAGATCCAGGCCTGCTGAATCTAGATTTGATTGTATGCTTGTTGTTTGTTTGCTTGTTATTTCCCTGAAATGTTAATTCCACCTAAAATGCGGCTTTTCAGCGATTCTGTGGATCCCTAGTGATATCTGCATTGCTTACTGTACTTATTTCCTTGTTTCACTTGAAAGAAAGTTATTGTTTGTCATTTTTGCATTTAAGTTACCTGTAACACATTGCATTTAAGTTACCTGGCACTTGCTCACTAAGTCAGCACTAAAAAATTAAAAGCACTACACCCTCACAAGCTCCCCTTGAGTACCTCGTTCCTCATTGGCCCTTTTTTTCAATTATAAAGGAATTCCCAATACTATTCTAGCATGTCCAAAGATCAGTTGTCAATCTCCTCTCCAGTCCAGCTGGTGAATCTGGGAATCTTGAGGCAATGTTACAACTGCCTCATGTACACAGACAACCCTCTCCTCCTCCCAACAAATTCCAACACATGTGAGAGATGCAACCATATAGCCAAACTGGAGGCTAAGCTCTCTCAACTCAGTACTGGCGTAACCAGTCAGGAGGAGAAGGAAACCACACTCACAACAATTCCAGTCTCACATAGACCTACCACAACAGCAAACCAAACACAAAAACACACAAAAACATACTCGGAGGCTCTAAATAAAAATCTGTCTAAGCAGCAGAGACCTCCAAAGCAGACACCCAAGCAACCGCTACCCCAAAACAAAACACGTGCAACACATAGCTCACAAAGCCAGTGTGCTGAACAGTCACAGCCCTTAAGGCTAAACAACACACCTGATACACTTGTAATAGGTGACTCTATCGTCAGGCACACTGACGTCCCACTCACCAGGCTGAAGAAGGAGAAGGTCACGGTGAGCTGCTTGTCAGGCGCTAGAATCCACCACATAAAACAAGCACTCAGGTCATTCCAAGGCAAGTACAAATATGACTCAGTCATTGTCCATGCTGGTGTGAATGACCTGAGACGTACCTCCCTGGTCTACATGAAAAGAGACATAGAGGAGCTCTCTGAGCATGTAGCCCAGGCCGGTATGACCCTGACCTTGAGTAGCATCTTACCCTCACCAAGAATGATGCCACAATATGAAGACAAGATGATCAATTTCAACAATTGGCTTAATATTGGTGTCATTCAAAGGGGATCCAATGCCTGTCAGCCTGGGATGACATGCGTGACAAGCCACAATGCTTCGCTAGGGACAGCTTGCACCTGTCATCCCTGGGCTTTCAGATATTGGCAAAGGCTCTTGCTACCCCCATAGTGCCTTTTTTAGGCAAGGCTCAAAAGACAAACCCACCTCCATAGGTATCACAAGGGATAAGAAACTAAGAGTAATGCTACTCAACGCCAGAAGTCTAAACCTCAAGATGCACACTCAAAACTCTCCTTAGCATGGAGAACATCGATATCTGTGCAGTAACAGAAACCTGGTTCAAGGCACCCGAGAGCACCCCAGCACTACCAGGTTATACCTCATACTATGCTTTTCGGCCCCAAAACTTGGACCGAACCACAAAAGAAGGGGGAGTATCAATATTCGTCAAAGATACCCACACCTCCAGGATGGTGGCACAGCACAAAGCATCAGAGACTATCCATGTGCAACTAACAGTGAGTAAAACTGCCTTCCAGTTTATAGCCTGCTAAAGATCACCCTCCCAAACTCAGGAACACCACTCAGACTTCCTGAGAACATTGGAAAATATGAATGTCTCTCCAAACACCATTATATTGGGCAACTTCAACTACCCAAACATAGACTGGGAGCATTACTCTAGCTCCAACACCCTAGCCCAAAGGTTCCTAGAATTTATAAACTCAAATGCTATGGAACAACTTGTTACCACTCCCACAAGAGGGGAAAACATACTGGACCTGATCATCACCAACATGGGGACTCTATGCTCCAGACCAGAAGTGTATCCCTCACTGGTAAGATCAGACCATAAACTAATCTCACTGGATATTCACATCCCGACCCCACCCCCTGCCCAGAAAACCACATTGAAAAACTTCTCTAAAGCAAATTTCACACTCCTCAAAACTGAGGTGGAATCCTTCAAAGCCCCCGGGCCTGTGGAAAATATGGCACAGACTGCAGAATCCTTTATAAACGTATTCTATGAACACCTTCAGGAATGCATGGATCACGCAATCCCAAATAAAACCAAGACCCAATCCTCCAAAGGCAGACGTCCTGTCTGGTGGACCCCAGCCATAAACAAACTATACAATAGAAGGAGGAAGCTACTACATGATAGAGCAAAATCCCAAAAAGGAAAGGCATCTCTGATCAGTATTAGCAAAAAACTACGGGCACTCATAAAATCGTCTAAGGCCAGCTTCGAGAGAAAAATTGCACAGGACACTAAGGATAATAACAAGGCTTTCTTTAGTTATGTTAGGAACCTGGGTGGGAATTCCCAGATATGCTCAGAATTAGTCCAAAATGACAAACAATACACCGAACCCACAGACATTGCCAACATCCTAGCTGACAGGTTCAGTGCAAACTTCCCCCCCCCTCCCCACCAAAAGGCCAACTATCTATCACAGCAGAGTGCTGCCCCCCTGACATCTCAGATGCTCAGGTAAGAGCCACCCTCTCCAAAGCAAAAAACACAGCATCAATGGGACCAGAGTGGGATATTAAGGACCAGGAGGATCAGATGGTGCCCCGGGCTGCGTCCTACATGAACTCCAAGAAGAGCTAAATCCAAACATAAAACTACTGTTCAATCTCAGCCTTACTACAGGATATGTACCCAAAGAGTGATGTACAGTGACAGTGGTCCTTCTCCACAAAGGTGATGCCTCAACAGATCCTGGAAACTATCGCCCCATAAGCCTGACTAGCTTGGTCTGCAAAGCTATGGAAAGGATCATCATGGACCTCATAAATAAAGATATTGGGGACCTACAGACACTGGATCCTACCCAGTTCAGCTTTGTTAAGGGCAGATCCTGCTTCTTAAACCTGGTCGATTTTTTTGAAACAGTCACCAAAGCCATTGACGAGGGGAAGGTGGTCCACACAGCCTACCTGGACCTCGCAAAAGCCTTCGATACAATACCCCACAAGGGCATTATAGATAAGCTCACCAGCTTAAATATAAACCCCTATGTCACTAGATGGGTTGCAAACTGGCTCAAGGACAGAACCCACATGGTTAGAAGTCAGACTCCAAACCAGTTACAAGTGGCATCCCACAAAACTCAGTCCTGGGGCCTCTCTTGTTCGGTATATATTTCTCGGAGGTACAGGCCAACACGGAAGGACTGTGGCTGACCAAGTTCGCAGATGACTGCAAACTGGGCACCATAATCGACTCTCCATCCGACACAAGCATCCTCCAAAAGGGCCTCATAGAAACAGACAACTGGTGCCAGAGCCATGGCCTCAAGCTAAATGCCAAAAAGTATATAGACATCCCCTTTGGCAAAACAAAGTGCCCACAAATTACCACATAGCTGGTAATCCATTAAGTACAGAAGAAGTAATTAGGGAACTGGGGACCCAAGTTAATAGCAATCTCTCATTTGACAACCACGTGGCCAAAGTGATTAGAAAAACATTTTATATAGCCCACCTAATCATGAAGGGATTCACATCTAGATCAGGGGAGGTCATCGTGCCTCTTTACTCATCCCTCATCAGGCCCATAATTAAGTACAATGCCCCTTTTGGGATGTACCTTACCAGACACCTGCAGCAACTGGAAAGACCCCAAAAGTACCTCACCAAGAGGATCAAAGGGCTCAAACAGATGCCATATGCTGCCCGGTTAAAGAAACTCCAGCTTTACTCAGTGGCATACTGCCTGCTCAGAGGCGATCTGTGCCTGATGTATAAAGCCATGTCCAACCCGGAATTAATGGACATGCTGCACCTCAGAAAATCCAAATCCCATCAAGCTACGCACTTGAGAGACTTGAACCTCAGCACTGAAATAAATAGGACATGCTGGAGGGACAGATTCATAACCCATAGGCTCCCTTCACTCTGGAATAAAATCCCAGCCCGGGTTAGGTAGAGTCCCTCATTGAGTCTCTTCAAGAGAAATCTTGATGAGTGGATAGAAGATCGTAGGTTTACCCCAGGTATCACTTCTGTATCACTGTAAGACAGAGGCACAGAATACTAACCTTGAAAAATGGCATAGCAAAATTAATTTAAAATGGGTGGCGAAAGCCAAACGCACTCTGGCTAGGCTTATAAATGCCCTAGGGCAGATAGCCTAGTATGAACCTATGAACCTATTACATTACATGACTGTGATAAGAGAAGCATCCATTCTACCAGGAAATAATATTACACCATCACTTTACAACCCCACACAGTATCACAGCAGGACATACACTGGTATATCTGTTTAGGGCAGGGGCCATACCTCCCAACTGTCCCTAATTTTGAGGGATGCCCCTGATTTTGAAACAAATGTTAGCTCTGTCCCTATGAATTCCTCCGAAAACTACTGACTTTGGCCAGAAAGGTGGTGAATTACACTTAATGAATAATGACAATAATTAAGAGTTAGACACTTCTTTTACTTCAGAAAAGGTGTATTAATTCATATGCTCTGATTCTCTCAATATCTCAACTTAATGTCACTAATATTTTAAAGGTGTCCCTGACTGTCCCTGACTTTTACTTTACTTTTCCCTGACTCTGTTCAAATATGTACCTGAGTGGTTGAGAGGTCTGGCAGAGGCAGAAACACAGAGGCATATCAGCCTTTCTGCTGTTATACACTGTGCAAATAGCTTTGGAAGGAGTTTTGGAAGCATACCCTTATGTAGGAATACAACACTGAAATACAAATGGATGTAGCCATGTACTGGTAGCAACCAAATGTAAGAATGCCATTGCTCTATTGGTGAAAAGACCTGTGTGGTGCACAGACAAAAAATAACAGGCTATTCTCTGGCTATCATGTGGATAGGTCCACAGTTGGGAGTTACGCAGACAGACTACTTGCCTTGATAAACTAACATGTACACAGCAACCGTGTAAGTCCAGCAAGATAAAAATCCACACAATAGTACTTACGCTCTCTGTACTTCTGCAACCCTACCCAAATGTAGAATATACCTGTGTATGCAGGGTCTACCAAGGATGTATGTAAGCATACTCACAGTACTGAAATGTGTTTAGTTTTTCTGAGCAGCTTGTGCTAATGTCAACACTAAAAAAGCACAAACTGTTTAGAACTGAGTAAATGCATATTCACAGTATAGCAATTCTCAAACAATTCTTATGCCAAAGGATTACATCTCAATAACTAGCTTTGTATGGCAGTTAATTGTAACAGTTGAAAAGAAAGTACATCTTTCCATGTATCAGGGTAGCATTTTGAGGGGTGAGTACATTTCTACACTGACAAGTGGGTACTGGAAGCAGCAACATTAGGTTTGAGTACAAAATGTAAATCTCTGGCTACACCCCTGGCTTCTGATATAAGAACTATACCAACCTTCTGTCTTAAACAATGATGTCCACAGCAAATAAGGATGATCTCCATCTTGGAAAGCTGAAAGGGCCACGCCTACATGAGTTAGCAATTTATAGTACTGGGTTGCTATGACAGTGATTATTGCAATTACTACACAGCAGGTTGCATGCAATTAGCAAATAGTGGCCACTAATTGGTGCAGATGCCATCACATGCTCATGTGCAAATTCCGAGAGAGAGAGAGAGAGAGAGAAAGACAGAGAAAAAAAGAAAAAGAAAAAGAAATATTACCAAATCATACAAAGGAAAGGTATGTACTGGCATGTAGTAGATGTTATTGAAGAATAGTCTACATAATGTGAACCATTCATATGTGGCAGCAGTACTTCTTTATGCACAGAGGTTTTGCTTAACTACTGTTATGGACAATACTGTGTGTACCTGTGGGCATTGGGACATACCTGTGAAATGTGTAGCTCAGCATTAAATGTCAAAGATCTGATCCATGTTATCTGTGTTCTGTACAGTAGTGTGGCCAATGGCTGTTGGGGGAGATTAGCACTGACATTATATAAACATGGGTGTGACAGAACATCACATGCATGATAGTCATATTAAAGTGTAGCTTAGCAATGGCAACTGCTGTAGCAGTCTAGTATGATTATATAGCATCTGTAGCCATATATACCCCCCTAATGTTAGTGTGCATTCATATGTGACAACTGTTTGTGTTGCAGCAAGGCCCAACAGTTCAGCTGTGAGGTCCAGGACTTACACCAGTGTGGACCTTGTGTGTGTATGCCACACACACACATACAGAGAAATATATATGTGTCATATATATTCACACCTGTATATGTGCATGAATCAGGGGACATATTGCAACTGTTTGTGAAGGGGGGAGATGTATATGTTGGTGAAGGTTAATATGCACATATTTGTATGTAGGTTTTAGTGTGCGACAAACAAGACAGCATACAGTGCTGGTATATGACATGTGGTGGTTAAACACTGTGGGTAGTTTGTTCAGTTTGCAATGCTGAAGCCAGTAAGGCCTGCTAAAGCTACATGGGCTGTGAACATCTTCAATGCATTTATCCCAAGACTGTGCGATTTTATTACATTACTGTACACCTTACGTCCTTTGTATAATTGATATTCTCACTATGAAAGGAGAAATGTATATGTGCCTACATATATGTGTATATGTAGTCCAATAGATGTGTATATGTATATATATATATATATATATATATATATATATATATATATATATATACATATATATGTAGAGAGAGAGAGAAAGAGAGAGAGAGTTATATATATTCATACACACCTACATCTACTTGTTGCAATAGATTCTTTGTACTGTTGATTGACTGTGATGGTCAATATGTTTGTGAATACGTCAAAGATATGTATCTCCACCAAATAAATGACAGGCAACCTTTGCTGTGAGCTACAGACCTTTACTGCATGAAGTGCTTTTCGTTCAGATAAAATCCCTGAACTTCTTCAGATGGATTATTCAACCGATAACACCATTTAAATAATATTTCAAATTAGTCGGGTGGTATCAGCTCCAAAAGTTTAAAGCTATATTACCTTTTGAGCTTAAAATTAAAATCAATTAAAAACATCTATATACATTCATAAAACATAATAATTAAGAAAAATAATAATAATAAATTAGCCTTACTATCATTGTCAAATGCAAGTCACTGATATTACTATGAAAAATTCCTCACACTATATAAAGTATTTAGAATACTTGAAAATACAAAAATACAAAACTACACAAATACTTCAGCAGCAGAAGCGCATTTCACATCTCATAAAATTATAAAATGAGATCAACTTTGTTGTCAAAAACCTTTACCCAGTTTAATAGACTACCTACATAAACTTTTTATTTTTAATATAGGCATAATTGAACACATTTCGTTCAAGCCTGGGTCAATATATGCATATAAATGTATTTGCCATATTAATTCAAGTTTATCAAGTTCTAATTCAGTTGGCCCTCCCCTCAAGTTTACTGGTTCTTGATCTAAGACCCAAAATTTAAATTCATGCCCAGGACATTCTTGGATATGTTTAGCTAATGCATTATCCTGGATCAATTTTCTAATACTGTATAAATGGTCATATATTCTGTCCCTCAATCTCCATTTTGTTTTGCCATTATAATACTTAGGCCAACATTGGCACTTGGCTAAATAAACGACCATTTTAGAGTTACAGTTATATTTACCTCTACTATACAGTACTTTCCTATTATGCATAACTATTGATGATCCTACTTGTATGCATTTACAATAGGGGCATCCAAAACATTGTTGCATGCCCTTATATTTGATATGTGTATTTTGGACATTCTCAAATAAATGTTTAAAATTCCTATCTCTTTTCATAACAAGTTTAGGAATTGGTCCTAATTTTTCTAATAGGTCCTTATCTTGTGCAATAATATTCCAGTTTTTACATACTATATTTCTAATATGTTGAAAATCCATGTTAAATGTAATTACGAAATTTACATTCATATTACTAAATCTGTTATCATTAGGTAATGTTTCCTGTATTAATTCTGCAATATTATTAAAATGCATTTCCACTAAATTACTGTCCCTTCCATTTTGATCAAGGATAGGTTTATACATTCCACTATTTCTTTTATCTACCACTTCAGTTATAATTTCATCTAAAAGACCATCAGGATATGCTCTTTTAGTCAACATTTGTCTTAACAGATTACATTCAGATAAAAATTCATCCTCTCTAGTAATCATGCGTGCTGCCCTTACCAGCTGTCCTTTAACCACAGACTTTTTTGGTCGGAAAGGGTGTGCGCTTGAGAAGTGGAGAAATGTGTTAGAATAGGAAGGTTTTCTATATATCTTCACTTCTTATCGACATAATTTTTAATCAATAGAATGTCTAGATATGCTATTTCCTTTTCATGAAAATTATATGTGAATTCCAAAAATTCGGTAGTCTGGTTAAAATACTCCACCATAATTTCAGCTTGATCCTTATCACCTTTAAAAAGAATGAATATGTCATCCAAAAATCAGGTAAAATATGCTATTTGTGATTTTATATGGTCTATACTAAATATATAGTTATATTCCCAGTGGTTCATTACCAAATTGGCAAAGCTAGAGCCACATGGAGACCCCATTGCCACTCCTTTTGTTTGATGGTAAAAGTTATTTTTGAAATAGATGTAATTGTGTGATAAAACAATATCCAATAGTTCTTCTATCAATGATATTTCTGTTGGTGAAGCACCCTTTTTCCTAAGGTTAAGGGAAACCCACTCAATACCTAGATCTTGAGGTATTGACATATATAGATCTCCTACATCAATTGTAAGAAAATTGCATTTTTCATCAAATTCTATTTCATTCATCTTCTCCAGAAATGACCATGAGTCCTTACAAATTTCTGCCTCCTTAGTTACATACTTTTTAAGTATTGAATCAATTACCTTTGCGCATACATAAGTTGCAGAATGTCTACCATCAACAATTGGTCTAAGGGGGGTTTATCAAATTCTTATGAATTTTAGGGACTACAAAAATCATAGGTGCTATAGGTGCTGGCATAATCATGTAATTAAACATATTCACATCAATTCGCCCTTCAATGAATAAATCGTTAAGATATATTTTTATTCTCTGATTAGCTTGGTTATATTCATTGATTGAAGTTTTTGTATATGAATCAAATGTTAACAATGCTTCAATTTTGTTCTCATAATCAATTGGGTCCATAAAGACTAAATCACCCTCCTTATCAGGTTTCATAATTTTGACTTTGGACTGTTTCAAACATTCAATACATTCCTCTTCATAACTAGTTAGATTCCTTTCTAAAGTTAATGTCGTATTCCATACATTATAATATCTGAAATCTAATTTGCATACTTTCTCAAAGGTATACAATAAGTTGTGTAAGGGTAGATTAAAAGTGCTAGGAATTCTATATTGATCTAATTGCAATCTATTTATATTGCCCAACAATATCTGTAAGTTTAATTTCCTAACATACATTTTAAGATCCATTATATGATTGGTAACATCCAACCCTCTTGATGGTACAAAAGTGAGGCCTTTTGCCAATACATTTACTAAATCAGTATGAACATTTACTGAGGAGAAATTATATACAGAAAAGTCCCTTTCGGAATTCGTGATAACTGAGAATTTATTCGGTATACCGTCCTCAGCTGTCGCCATTTGTTGTGTTTCTTCCATTGGTTCCGTCTGTTCTGTGTTCTCCCCCTCTGAAAACCCTGTTGGTTATTGGACCACTGTTTATTGTTAGTCCTACCATTAATTCCATTAGTATTAGAATTTTGGTTCTGTAAATATTCACTTCTATGTGGATTAGGGTCATTAGTTGTCATATTTGGAGAAGTAATTGGTGGGGAGTCTATAATATCACACACAATCATAATATGTATCTGTGGGATAGCTTAGTGGGAAACTGTTTATGTCATGGTATTATGGGTCCTTGCTTTGATCATAGCAAAAGCCGTGTATTCTGTTGCTAGGCAGAACAAGTGCTATTGCATACAGTGTGATTAAGTCCCTTGGTTTCAACTAGGGTGTGTCATTGGAGGCTAAAGCAGTACATCTATGATTATTGATTGGTACCAGTATTGAATCCAAATCCTGTGTGTACTGTAGTACTACTTGAAGCTCTGGGCCTGTACAGCAAAGTATGGTGTATGTCCACATTACTTGCATCCACTGTTTTGTGTGGTCCCTGTATTCATCACAGATTACATTTCTCAAGTTTAAGGTTGTGTAAGTACTGACACACAGTACTGTAGAGTACAAACTGAAAGCTTATCTGGGTTGTCATACCTTTGTGTCCTGTAATTATGTCTGATGTGTGTGTGGGTATGTCTGTAACATGTCCTTTGACATATGTGTGATAAAACATATAACTGCATATTTAGCAACATTCATAGTGTACTACAGCAGTATGCAACCTATATTCCCAATTGTGCACATATGTTGGCCACGGGTTTGACATTAACAAGTTGTGTGGTATAATAGTAATACATTTACTGGATCTTACACTGATTGTGATGGATGATATATTTCTTTACACATCAGCTTGATGTATATCTGCTGAGGCTAGGTGGTGCATCATGTTGCATACAGTGTGCCAGGTACGCTTGTATAGTCTTATATAGTGATTTTATTTTGTTGCTGTACAGAACATGGTTCATTAGATAGAGAGTGAGCAAGGCAATTTCAAGCAGTTGTGGGGTGAGCAGTGATAAGTAGCAGTTGCAGTGTTTCACTCTCGGTTAGCTAATAGGTTGCTATATATGGCAGTTCAGTGATATCTGTACTGTATAATTTTAAATGTGCCATATGACTTGCTCAGATATATTTTTGTATTTATGTCTTCCAGGGATCATGGCCCATCGCAGGAACCCCAGTTACAGTAGTGCTGAAGATGATATAATTACTGGCAGTATGATTCAGCACTACTGTCTCATGTTCTCATGAGCCAGCCAGGACCAGCAGGAGCATACTGCAATGTGGCAAGATGTTGTCCACAGGGTAAATGAGGTAGGCCTGCAGAACATGACATATGAGCAGGTATGCCACCACTGCAGTGATCTTCTCAGACATATCCATCAGCGTGCTGCTGATGTGCTTAGACAACAGCTTGCAACAGGAGGTGGTGTTAATATCCATCTCCCCCTCACCAAAGTGGAGGAGCTGCTCCTGAGCCTGGTTGCACCTGCCCAACAACAAAAGCAGCAGACATACACCATAATGGAGGTTGGAGCCACCAGCAAGCACACATGGAGCATGCAGGTAACATGGCATATCTGCAGACTACTCTTATCTGCATTGGTAGATCATGCATATGTGAGATGTGGAGTGTGTCGTTCAAAGATGTGGAGCCTGTTATTGTGCAATACTGATCATTTGGAACATAATCTGTAGCCCTGTGAATGTAAACTGTTGTACTGTACGTTTGCAAACACACAGTAGCAATGCCACAGTTGTGGCCACTGACAAACTGTCTTATCTCTATGTAAGTCCCTCTGGGTGACATCAAAGCAGCGGACAGATGCTGGTGAGTATGTTCTACATTTATTATTGTAAACAAAAAGTGCATGTCATAGTTAAGGTGTAGGCCATGTACACATGTAGCACACCTACCCATAAAGCATGCTGTGCATGTTTGGTGTAAGACCATGCACATCTCATTAATGTGATTAGCTGCCTCAAACACATGCAATACCCAGACCATCTCAAACAAATGTGGCTAGACTGTAGTGACCATTGGATGGGTACAGCTGATACTCAACATGCACATAACATACACATCTATGTCATACACAGAGCATTTTAACATGCTACACATAAAGGATTTCTAAACCTTCTGTAAAGACACACTCCAGTATCCAAAATCTCATCCACACATTACACATAATATACCTGAGGGGTAGAGGCCTATCATGGGGCATTTAAACACTCTGCAACACACTACACATTCATGTGAGGGAATGCTCCTATTGGCTTCCTTACAAACTCATGTAACAACTTGTTGTGAAATGGTGAATGTAGCCAAGGTAGTACAGTTCTGGCACAGCATGATTAGTGCTGGTTTGGGAAATATTTGTAGCCTTAAGTGACCACATGATGCTTCATGATGATGGCCTGTGGTACTATACCCCATCCAGTTATTGTAGCTACAGTACTACACATAGCTTTTGTTGCTATACACCTTAATGTTGCCTGTGTGCACACATATGCACCTCTAAACAATATGCATACCAATCACCATCTGCACAACTGACACATATATGTCTTGTGATGCTATTGAGTGGCTAGGTCATATGACAAACATTGGGTATATGTAGTGTTTAAATATGCAGTTGTGTTTTAGCATGCCATGTCATGGATGAGACTGGCATGTCCACAATATGATCTGCACTCACCATAAGTACCGTATATTGGGTATGTGGCCAAATGGTATTCCATCAATTATCCATGCACCACTGCTGATGTTGTGTGAATACTCATCGTGCATGTGCTAAAAATGTGTCCACAATTATTTGCTAAAGACACAAAGGCTGTAATCAGCATTGGATACCTATCTGACACACATATACACATCCAGCAATGGTATGTACACCTGTGAGCTATGGTGCACAGTACATTACAGGGTTATGAATACCTGCACAGGAATGTTGTGTCCATGTATGCATTGTGTTCCAGGGTGAGGCCCATCACCTAATAACAAAACACATGCATCAAAGCCATTTATACTGTTAGTAACAAGGACTGTCTACACTTGCACTGCATGCTGTTGAGCAACACATGTCCTGCATGTTGACATGTGTGATATGACTGTTTTGCTTGTGATACTGTACCCCACCATAACCTGCTATTGTGTATGTTCTGAGATTGCTGGTGTTGTGTGTGTCTGCTTTAGGGAGGAGTGTATTTTGTGTGTGTGCATGTGTGCATGTGCGCACATGTGCATGTGTGCATGTGTGCATGTGGTCTGAAGTTATGTTCAGGTCTTAAAGTGTGTTTCCTGTTTTCCTCTCACAGGTGCTGACGTGGGGCTGGTTCAGTACAGCAGGGAACCTGATGTCACTGCGACAGACAGTGATGATGAGAATAGGTGTGTTGAGGCACAGGCAGGTTTGTCAGGGTCTGTTGTTGGGCCACCAGTTGACAGTACACAAGTCTCCACCCCATCCATGCACACAGTCATACTGCCTGTACATCCATCATCACCATTGCCCTTAGCTGAGGGACAGTGTACAGTTGGTACTGGCCAGGACAGTGTGGTATCTATGGCACATGTATCAGGACACATCAGCCATAGCCAGATGTCTGGAATGGTACCACATAGGCAGATGCCCAGGGGTTCTCATCAGAGCACTGCTGTTCATCATGCCCCTGGCAGATGTGCCACACCTCTTTCTACCACATGCATGTTCCAGGCTGTCATGGAGGCACAAACATGAATGGAGCGGTACACCAGACAAGGACTAAGGGCACAGAGGGCTCATAACACCTCTGTAAATGACAGTATCCATGACCTAGCAGGTGCCATACATAACTACACTGAGGTCATTGATAGACATTGGGGTGAGACATTGGATGTCCTCCACAATGTCATGTCCATGTGTCAGGACAGTGCAGGACGGTTGAGACGTCGATGTAGACTATGCCAGCAACATCAGCAGCTGGAGGTCTCTGTGGACATCCAGCAAGTCACAGCCGCTTGTAGTGCCAGTACCAGCCCCAGCAATATTGGGGGGGGGACTGTCCATAGACCATCCTAGCAGACCATGTGCATGTGGCTCTGGCCAATTCCAACAGGGACCTGGATCCAGTGGACATATGCCAACCTCTTTGGATAGTACCCAATCTGGATTAGTACTTGATACTGTCTGTAGCACCCCTGCCAGGCACAAGTTCCATATCCTTGGCCAGAGATGGTGATCTGTAAAGCCTGCCAGGTACAGTCTGTAGCTGTCTCACAAATCCCCATATATGGCAGCCACATGGTGGAACTGTGTGCATGCAGACACACACACATAAACCAGAAACCTAGAGCAAACACATACCTGCACACATTACATCAACATTGGCCCATAACAGTACCCATGGCCCTCACACACACAATCACACACGCATGTCGATTGTATGGCTCAGTGTAGACCTATGGCAACCCAACAACACACCCTGTGCATATGATGAAACCTGTGTCACCTCCTGTCATCTGTAAAATTGATGCAGGAACAGGCTAACATGGTGCTGATGTACAGGGTGACATTAATAAAGTATAGCAATGGTTGGATGTGTAGCATGTTGTCAGCAGTACAGTGTAATGATATCCTTGAAGGTGCAGCTGAGCAGGCATTATGCATTAAAGCTGTAATTAGCAATGTTGCATTGTTTTCATCAGTATTTATACCAATTGTGTTTTGTTTGCCCATGTGCCACTTGACTGATGTGTGTAGTTGTGTCAGCATGCGTTATACAGTTGACAGTAAGTGTGGGGTGTGTGCAACACAGGTTTGCAGGTGTCCATTTGTGAACATGGTGGAGGTGCACTGTCTGCATGTACATGCTTATTGGACACATGGGCAGGGTGACATGTCCTGTATTGGCCAGTGTTGACACTCCATAGTTTCTATTGGTGGCCAGTATGCATTGTACTACACACATTTTAGAACTTGAGTATGTATGTGTGTGTATGACATGGGTTGACACTGTGCTGTGTGTGATGCTGTTGTTGCTCTCTGTCATTGGTTTGTATTACTAAGGTTAACACTGTCCCAGCTGCATAATCCTTTAGTAATGCACACTGTTCACCTACAGGGTTGCATGGACCGTGTTATCACAAACACAAATAATTCTCTCTTATACAGTAAAAGTGCATTAGTCTCATGGACCCCGTATATAATAGAAGGTATGAAGTTCTACCAAAAAAGAGTTACATACCAAGAAGGGATAACCTCTCTCATCAGTATCATTGGGAAAATGCAATCCCTCAATAAACATACAAGGCAAGCTTCAAAATACAAAATGGCAAGGATTCCAAAGACAACACTAAAGCTTTCTTTAGTGTTGTTTATAATCTGCAGGAGAAATCTCAGATCAGGTCACAGTTAATGTAAATGGTCACAAAGTACACTTATCTGACTGACATTACCAATTCCTTGTCAGGCAGTCTGAATGCATATTTCACCACCCTGTCGTTACACAAGGGCCACGTTTCCAGACCTGAAGAATGTAAAACCTGATGATTCACAGACACTCTAGTTAAAACATCTCTTTACCAATGTCCAAACCACAGTGGCAATGGTACTGGGCAGTGTCCCTGGCTGTGTCATACACAAGCTGACATATGAAGTCACCACTCACCTAAACACTCTGTCCAGATGCAGCATCTATACAGGTTACATACTTGTGGAATGACGCACAGTAATGGTGTTCACAGTCCACAAGGGTTGAGCTACAACGTCTTCTTCTTCTTCTCCTTTCGGATGCTCCCATTAGGGGTCACCACAGTACATCATCCATTTCCATTTCTTCCTGCCCTCTGCATCTTGCGCTGTCACACCATACACCTGCCTGTCTTCTCTCACCACAGCCATAAACCTCATCTTAGGCATTCCTCTTTTCCTGTTACCTGGCGGCTTCATCCTTAGCATCTATTTCACAATATACTCTGCATCCCTCCTCAGCTCATGTACAAACCAACTTAATCCTGCCTATCTGGCCTGGTCTACTAACCTTCAAGCCTGGCCTGACCCTCTAATATACTTATTCTTAAACCTGTCTACCCTCATCACACCCAGTGCAAATGTTAACATAAATTGATTAAGGGTAGAACTACAACAGATCCTGGAAACTCTCACCCTATAAGCCAGACAAATGTTATCTGGAAGGCAATGGAGCACAGCACTATGGAACTCATTAACAGAGACATTATGAACCTGCAAAATCTGCTCCATACCCACTTAGGTTCTCTAAAGGCCAGATCATGGCTCCTACACCTATTAGACTTCAAGCCAGTTAGCAAGGCTATAGGTGAGGGAGGGGAGGTCAACACAGCCAAGCTATAGCTCACCAGCAATTCATACCCATCCCACATTCTGGTATTATACATAACCTCAACAGGCTGACCATAAACGATCGTTAGATGATGGCTTGACAACTGATGCACAGATGTAGGACACACAGTAACATTTGCAGCCTCCATGTACTATTCTATGCCAGTAACAAGTGGTATTCATCTGCACTCAGTCTTGGGAACACTCCTGTTTGGCATATAGCTTTTTTAGGTACAAGCAAACACAGTAGGGATATGTCTGCCCAAGTTTGATGAAAATGCATACTGTGAGCTATACTTTATTCTCCAGATAACACACACATCCTCCAAAAGGGTATCATAGAGACGGATACCTGATGTCAAACTCATGCTGTAAAGCTACAAGCCAAAGAAAGCATAGTTATCCACTTTTGGAAAACAAAGTATCCCCAGAGTACCACATAGGTAGTAGCCCCCAAAATGTGGAATAGGTACTAATGTATACATAGATCCATGTGTTTAGTCATCTCTTCTTTGATAATCACATTACCAAAAGGTTTTGGAAATCCCTCTGTGGAGCACATAAGCAATAAAGGGTTTGCATGCAGATCCACATATGTTGTTGCACACCTATAATGATTAGTCATCTTTGCCAGACTTTGCTTTTTTTGGAACAGGTTTCAAATATACCTCAAGAATAAACCCTCACTCACAATCTTCAATAGAAACTGTGATGGGTGGATGTGAAACAGAAGACATAGCCAAGGGATCACTGCAGTGGCTAAGCTTGTCACAAGCATACAGAAGTGACCTAACATCTGGAAAATGGCAGCATGCTCTGGCAAAGATAACAGATGCATTCACGGAGAAAGCAGAGTACCCACCCATGAAATAATTGAGGTCACATGTATGTATATGGATTTACCCCACAGCTACCTTACATGTGTAATGCACATACAGTTGTCATTGTGATATGTCATACACTAGAAAAATCAAAACTCACTCCACATTGACTAACAGCATCACACACAGTTTGCAAGTGCAAGATTCAAACTTCTTCCGAACCACATTATGATACTACAGCAGTATGCATTCACACGATGCGCTATACACATTATTAGGATTTCACCTTTCCACAGGTATATTTGTAGGATGTTGACATCATCAGACTTGTCAAAGATGTGTATGCCACTTTTAAGAGATGTGAGTAGTCTCCAAAAGGGTTGCTCGCCCCCAGAGAGACACACACACACAGTTGGCAAGTGCAGGATTTGAACCCCTACTTAACTACATTATTATATTACAGCAGTACGAATTTACACAATGCACTATACACATTACTGGGATTTCACTTTTCCACAGGTATATTTGTAGGATGGTGACATCATCAGACTTAACAAAGATGAGTATACTTATTTTACCACTTTTAAGGGTGTGAGTAGTCTCCAAAATGGTTGCTCCTCCCCTGGGAAACACACACACAGTTGGCAAATGCAGGATTTGAACCCCTACCTAACTACAGTAGGATGGATTTACACAACACGCTACACACATTATTGGGATTTCTTTTTTCCACAGGTATATTTGTAAGATGGTGACAGCATCAGACTTAACAAAGATGAGTATACTTATTTTACCACTTTTAAGGGGTGTGAGTAGTCTCCAAAAAGGTTGCTCCCTCCCCAGGGAGAGACAGACAGACGCGCACACACACACACACACACACACACACACACACACACACACACACACAATTGGCAAGTGCGGTATTCTCAATCCAAACTAAGTACGTCTTTATACTTCAGCAAGCAATATGGAGTTACAGGGTGCAATACAGACATTACTTGCTGACAGTTTGCCCAAAGTTTTTTTTCACATTTGCTAACCTCAGCAGGTTTATCATACTAGGTGTATTGTGAGTGTATTGTATGCATAGGCCATGACCATATCATATATGGGTTGATGCATCACATGTTGGCACACACAGGGTCAAACCGGTGGATAAGCTCTGTCAATCCAATACTGGACAATACAGTCAGGAGGAGTAGGTTCATACAATCACAACACCAACTGTCTCACATAGACCTACAATATAAGCACCAGCAAAACACACACATAAATACACATTACCATACTTGGAGAATACAAATATTAATCTAAAAAAGAGAGAGTGTCCTCCTAAGCAGACAAGCAAGCAACATGCACCTCCAAGCACATGCCAGAAAACACATAATACGCCAAAGCAGTGTGCCTCACAACAGGCCCTAAGGCAAAACAACATACCCAACACACTTGTAACAGGTGACTTCATAGTCAGGCATACAGATGTTCCACTCACTCAGCTGGACAAGGGGACGGTTACTGTCAGTTGTCTGTCAGTTGCTATGATCCACCACATAACACAAGCACTTACATCACTCCAGAACAGGTACATATATGACATATTCTTTGTACATGTCAGTGTGAATGATCTGAGACATACCTTCCAGGACAACATGACAAGAGATATATATTAGCTCTATGATCATGTAGCCCAGGCTGGTATGACCCTGACCTTGAGTAGCATCTTACCTTCATCTACATGATACTGCAATATAACAGAAAGACAATAAACTTCAATGATTGGCTGAGCTTCTGGTGTCATTCAAAGGGGATCCAGTCCCTGTCTGCTTGTGATGACATGATAGACAAGCCTTGTTGCTTCACTAAAGATGGTTTGCACCTGTCGCCACTATGCTTCTGAATACTTGCCAAGGCTCTTGCTGTCCCCATATTACCCCATTTAGGCAAGGCTCAAAGGTTCATAGGTTCATAGGTAGGTACTAGGCTATTGGCCCTAGGGTCTATACAAGCCAGCCAAAAAGATACCCTGGGTTTTGCCACCCAAGAAATTTATTTTCCTGTGCCACTGTCAAGCAGAAACACAGAAGTGATCCCCAGGGTGAATTTCCTATTTCCCATCCAATTATCAAGATTTTTCTTGAAGAGTGCTAATAAGGAGCTTTCTTTGATATAGATAGGTAGTTTATTCCAGAGTATGGGAAGTCTCTGGGACAGGACTCTATCCCTTTGGCATGTTCTGTTTATTGTGGTGACGAGGTTTAGGTCCCTAGAGCGTGTAGGTTCATAGGTTCATAGGTAGGTACTAGGCTATCTGCCCAAGGGCATTTATAAGCATAGCCAGAATGTGTTGGCTTTCACCTCCCTTTTAAATTAGTTTCCTGGGCCTCTGTCTAGTAGGGCCACTGAAGTGATCCCAGGGCTAAATGTACAATTTCCCATCCACTCATCAAGATTCCTCTTGAAGAAAGTCAGCGAGGGGCTCTGCCTAACATAAACTGGGATTCTATTCCAGAGCGAGGGAAGTCTCTGGGACAGGAATCTATCCCTCCAGCATGTCCTGTTTATTGCTGTGCTGAGGTTTAATTCACTGGAGTGTGTGGCTCTAAGAGATTTGTTTTTTTTTTTTTTGAGGTGGAGCATGTTCATTAATTCCAGGTTGAACATGGCCTTATAGATCACCTCTGAGCAAGCAGTAAGCAACCGAGTAGAGCTGGAGTTTCTTTAGTCGAGCTGCATAGGGCATCTCTTTGATCCTCTTGGTGAGGTACTTCTGTGGTCTTACCAGCTGTTGCATGTGCCAGTTAAGGTACATACCAAATTGGGCATTGTACTCTATTATTGGCCTAATGAGTGATGAGTAGAGGGGCACAATGACCTCTCTTGATCTAGAAGTGAACCCTTTCGTGATTAGGTGGGCTATATAGAAGAAATTTCCAACCACTTTGGCAATGTGATTATCAAAGGAGAGGTTACTATCTACCTGGGTCCCCAGGTCCCTAATTACATTTTCCATACCTAGTGGATTACCACCTATGTGGTAATTCATGGGCACTTTGTTTTTTCCAAAGGGGATGACTATGCATTTTTTGGCATTCAGCTTGAGGCCATGATTTTGACACCAGGTATCTGTCTCTGTAAGACCCTTCTGGAGGGATGTCTGTGTCAGCCGGAGAGTTGATTATGGCCCCCAGTTTGCAGTCATCTGCGAACTTGGTCAGCCACAGTCCTCCCGTGCTTGCCTGTACCTCAGGAAGTATATGCTGAACAGGAGGGGTCCCAGGACCGAGCCCTGTGGGACGCCACTTGTGACTGGTTTAGAGTCGGACATGGCACCCGCAACTCTGACCATGTGTGTTCGATCCGTGAGCCAGTTGGCCACCCATCTCGTGACATAGGGATTAATGTTCAAACAGGTAAGCTTGTCTATGATGCCAGAGTGGGGAATGGTGTCGAAGGCCTTAGTGAGGTCCAGATAGGCTGTGTGGACTACCTTCCCTTCATCCATGGCCTTGGTAACTGTTTCAAAGAAGTCGACTAGGTTTAGGAGGCAGGATCTGTCTTTAACAAAGCTGAATTGGGTAGGATCCAGTGTCTGGAGGTTCCCAATGTCTCTGTTTATGAGTTCCATGATAATTCGCTCAATAGCTTTGCAGACCAGGCTGGTCAGGTTTATAGGGCGATAGTTCTTAGGTTCTGTTGTGGCACCACCTTTGTAGAGTGGGATGACTGTTGATGTATGCCATTCTTTGGGCACATAGCCTGTGGTAAGGCTGAGTCTGAACAGTGAATTTAGGTGAGGGTTTAGTTCCTTTTGGAGCTCGTGTAAGACACAGCCTGGGACACCATCCAGTCCCATTGATGCTGTGTTCTTAGCTTTGGAGAGGGCTGTTTTACCTGCATGTCCATGATGTTTGGGGCTCTGCTTTCTTCTGGGATGGGCAGGGGCCCTTTTGGGGGTGGGGTGGGGAAGTATGCACTGAATTTGTCCGCCAGGATATTGGCAATGTTAGTTGGTTCAGTGTATTTTTTGCCATTTTGCAGTAGCTCAGAGCATGTCTGAGAGTTGCCACCTAAATGTTTGATATAGCTAAAGAAGGCTTTGTGGTTATCTTTAGATTTCTTGGCAATTTTTCTTTAGAAACTGGCCTTGGATGATTTTATGAGCGATCATAATTTCTTGCTAATAATGATCAGTGATGCCTTTCCTTTTTAGAACTTTGCTCTATCATGTAGTAGTTTCCTCCTTCTGTTGTATAGCTTATTTATGGCCAAGGACCACCAGACTGGTTTCCTCTTTTTGGAGGAGTGAGTCTTGGTTTGACTTGGGATGGCTCGATCCATGCATCCCTGTAGATGCTCATAGAATGCACTTGTAAAGAATTCTCCGAATTGGATAGCATTATCCTGTAGCAAGGGGGCTTTGAAACTTTCCACTTCAGTCTTGAGAAGTGTGAAGTTTGCTTTTAAAATGTTTTTCACAGTGGTTTCCTTGACTGGGGTTGGGGTCGGGATGTGGATGTCCAGTGTGATTACTTTATGATCTGATCTTACCAGCGAGGGGTTTACCTCTGGTGTGGAACACTGATCTCCCATATTGATGATGATCAGGTCCAGTATGTTGTCACCTCTAGTGGGCATGGTGACCAGCTGTTCCAAGGTGTTTGAGTTTATAAACTCTAGGAAGCATTGGGCAAAGGAGTTTGTACTTGAGTAATTCTCACAGTCAATGTTTGGGTAGTTGAAATCTCCTAATATCATGGTTTTGGTAGGACCTTTATATTGTCCAGTGTTCTCAGGAATGCTGAGTGAGGGTCCTGAGACAAGGTAGGTGATCTGTAGCAGGCTACAATCTGATAAGCAGCTTTGCCCACTGTTAGTTGCACTTGGATGGTCTCCGAGGCCTCGTGATGTGCTACTAACCTGGAGGTGTGGGTATCCTTTATAAAAATGGATACACCCCCTCATTTTGTATTTCGGTCCAGGTTTTGGTGCCAAAGCTCAGAGGGATTGGGATTTCGTTAAGTGGAGCATGTCCAACAGCTCTGTGCTTGACATAGCTTTGTATGTTAGACAGAGATCACCTCTGAGTAGGTGATATGCGACAGAGTAAAGCTGGAGTGTTTTGAGACGGTCTGTGTAGGGCATGTTCTTGTAATAACCCTGACTAATCTCTCCTCTCTTGCTTTTCCTAAGTACTACCCTGTTTTCCTTCAAAATTTCTTTTTTAAACTTATTTCTTAGAACTGCTTTACTCACTGACCTTTTTACTCTTTAGCTTCTCAACCTAAACCACCTACCTAACTATCCTTTCAAGTGTTGTCTTATCCTGAAGATGTCTCTACTATCCTTTATTTCCCTACCTCTTCTCTAGTATTTTCCTTCTTATCATTTGAATATAATTAAGTCCCATTATGCTATGTACCAATCTTATTTTTCCTAATGTATTGTGATACATTATTGTACTGTTGATCTAACTAACTTGTGATATTAAATGTTTTGTGTACTTGGAGCTTTTCTCCTCGGGCCTCCACTGAAAAAGGACATGTATCCAGTTGGACTAGCCCGGTCAACAAATGTAAAATAAAATAAATAAAAATAAATGTATTTGAGGCTGCTAATCCTTTTTGTGAGGTATTTCTGTGGGCTTTCCAGTTGTTGTAGATGTCTTGTGAGGTACATACCAAAAGGGGCATTGTACTCTATAATGGATCTAATGAGTGATGAGTAGAGGGGAACAATTACCTATTTTTTTCTGCATGAGAAACCTTTTGTGATGAGGTGTGCCATGTAGAAGGATTTCCTGACTACTGTGGTGATGTGATTATCAAAGGAGAAATTACTGTCCACCTGTGTCCCAAAGTCTCTTATCACACTTTCAGTGTTAATTATACTACCGCCTAAATTGTAGTTCATGGGTACACAGTTTTTACCAAACGGGATGATAATGCACTTTTTGGCATTGAGCTTGAGGCCATGGCTTTGATACCAGGCATCTGTCTCAGTGAAGCCCTTTTGTAGGATGTCCACATCATTACCTGTTTCGATTATGGCTCCTAGTTTGCAGTCATCTGGGAACTTCATTAGCCAAAGACCTTCTGTGTTAGCCTCTTCTTCAGGCAAGTAGATACCAAACAGGACAGGACACAGGACTGAACCCTGTGGTACTCTCTTGTCACTTATCTGAAGTCAGATTTGGAGTCTGCTACTTTCACAGTGTGGGTTCTGTCAGTGAGCCAGTTGGCAACCCATCTTGTGACATAGGGATTTATACCTAGTTTAGTGAGTTTATCTATAATTCCAGAGTGGGGGATGGTGTTGAAAGCCTTGGCAAGATCTAGATAGGCTGTGTGAACCACCTTATCCTTGTCTATGGCTTTGGTGACTGCTTCAAAGAAGTCTATCAGGTTTAGGAGACATGATCTGCCTTTTACAAACCCGAACTGGTTGTGGTCCAGAGTTTGGAGATTACCAATATCTTTGTTTATAAGTTCCTTGATGATACGTTCCATGGCCTTGCAGACCAGGCTCATCAGGCTAATGGGGCACTAGTTCCTGGGGTCCATGGTGGCTCCCTCCTTGTGTTGTGGTATAACTGTCGCTGTGCACCATTCAGCAGGCACAAAGCCTGAGGTGAGGCTATGATTGAACATGGTACTTAGGTGTGGTGCCAGTTCATTCTGTAGTTCATGTAGAATGCAGCCCAGGATGTTATCTGGTCCCATGGATGTTGTGTTCCTGGCTTTGGAGAGTGGTTTTTACCTGTGCAGCCGTGATGACAGCAACTTTGCATTCTTCCGGTATAGAGATGGGCTCTTTCATGGGTGAGAGGAGGGCAAAGTTAGCACTGATCCTATCTGCCAGAATGTTGGCAATATCAATTGGTTCTGTATATTTAGTGTCATTGTGCTGTAACTCAGAGCAGATCTAAGTGTTGCCATTGAGATTCTTGACATAGCTATAGAATGCTTTGTGGTTGTCTTTAGAATCAGTGGCGATTTTGTTTTTGTAACTAGCTTTGGAGGATTTTATCAGGGAGTACAGCTTCTTACTGAGGCTGACCAGGGAGCTCCTCCACTCATGGGATTTTACCCTCTTTTGCAACAGTTTCTTCCTTCTGTTGTACAGTTTGTTTATGGCAGGGGACCACCAGATTCGCTTCCTTTTCTTGGAGGATAGCATCTTGGTTCTGTTTGGGATAGCACGATCCATGCACTCATGTAAGTGCTTACAAAGTGCAATTGTGTAGGATTCAGTAGTCGTAACTGTATTGTCCATCTGCATGGGTGTCCTGAAGTTCACCACTTCTGTCTTAAGAATCATGAAGTTGGCTTTGGATAAATATTTTAACATGGTTTCCTTAATGGGGGTGGGGGCAGAATGTGGATATGTAAGGTAATTAGCTTATGGTCAGATCGGACCAATGAGGCATTGACTTCAGGTGTGGAACACCGGTCACTCAGGACAAACCAAACACCGTAACCAACACAAATAACCACAAAGTGAGCTAAATGCTACTCGTTGCCAGAAGTCTCAGCCTCCAAATGCACACACTCGAGGCACTTCTCAGTATGGAGAATATTGATATGTGTGCAGTAACAGAAACTTAGTTCAAGGCTCCAGAGAGCACACCAGCACTACCAGGATACTACTCATTCCATGCCTTCCAGCATCAGAACCTGGATAATAGCACATAGGGTGGGGATGTATCCATATTCATCAAGGATACCTACACCTCACTCTACATCCTCTCTACAGGATATGTACCCATAGAATGTTGCACAGCAATGTTCTTCCCACTACAAAGTGGTGGGGCTACAAAAGACCCTTCCATTCATGCTCTACGAGCCTGACGAGTCTGATCTGCAAGGCAATGGAGCCAATCACAATGGAAGTCAACAATAAAGACATTAGGAACCTTCACACAGTTGAGCTCACCCAGTTACGCTTTGTCAAATGCAGATCACGCCTCCTGAACTGGATGGATTTCTTTGAGACAGTTACCCAGGCTACAGATGATTGAAATGAGCTCCACACAGCCTACCTGTACCTTGCTAAGGCCTTTGACACCATTCCCCAGTCAGGTATCATAGATGAACTCACCAACCTGGGCTAAATCCATATATCACAAGATGGATTGCAAACTGGCTCACAGATAGATCCCACAAATTAAGAGTTGCTAGCTACTACCGGTTCAGTCCTGGGGTCCCTCCTGTTTGGTATAGACTTCTCAAAAGTACATGCCAACACAGGAGGGTTGTGGTTGATTACGTTTTCTGGGAAGTGTAAAGTGTTTGCCATAATAGATTCCCTGGATGACACAAATATTCTCCAGAAAGGACTCTGTGAGACAGATGTGTGGTGTCAGAATCATGGCCTCAAGCTCAATGTGGAAGAATGCATAGTAATCCACTTTGGTGAAAACAAAGTACCCACAAATTACCACATAGGTGTTACCCCCTAAAAACTGACAAGATAATATGGGATCTGGGGACACAAGTAGATAGTCATCTTTCCTTTGACAACCATGTTGCCAAAATGATTAGGAAATCCTATGTGGCCCATCTAATCAACAAAGTGTTTGCATCAGGATCAAAAGAGGTAGTGGTGGCCCTCTACTCTTAAGTCATCAGACCAATCATTGAGTACAATGCACCATTTTGGATATACTCAACTAAGCATATCCAGCAGCTGTAGAGACCATAGAGGTACCTCACCAAGAGGATTACTGGCCTCAAACAATTGTGTTATGCAACACAACTGGTAAAACTAAATCTGTTCTCCATTGTGTACTGCCTATTCAGAGGCACACTCTGCCTAACATACAGAGCCATGTCCAATACGTAACTGTTGAACATGCTCCATCTACGGATAACAAAACTGAGTCACACTCCAGGGATATGAACCTCATCACAACAATGAATACAACATGCTGGTGGGATAGAATACCATCCCAGACACTTGCCTTTACTGTGGAACAGAGTCCCAATGTTCATCAGACAGTGCCCCTCGCTGACACTCTTCAATAGGAACCTTGATGAGTGGATGGGAAACAGACAATTCACGCCAGGCATCACATCAGCAGCCCCACTAGAAAGGGGCTTAGGGTACTAACTATTAGAACTAGGGCTTAGGAGACTCCCCAATGGGGTGGTGAAAGCTGCACAACTTGCCTAGGCTAATATATGCCTTCATGAAGATAGTCTACTACATACCTATGAACCTATGTGACAGGTACATGTGTACAGATAGTAGATGTGTACTTCATTGTAGAGTCATGTTGTACAGCAGGCACATGGACCACATATACTGTAATGCTTACAGATACTGGTGGCTATTATGTGCAGTGGGTGAGATGTGCACCTCATGTCTTTTGTGCCATTGGGATGTGTGCTGGGTGGGACAGTCCTGGATGGCTCCCTGTCATGGTCACCCTCTTACACACATCTCTGTCCATCCATCTTTGGCATATTATACTGTGTTCCCCCTACATATATACAGGTACATAGGTAGGTAATAGGCTATCTGCCTGAAGACATAAATTAGTATGGCCAGAGTGTGCAGCTATCACCACACATGGGGTTAGTTCCCTAGGCCTCTGTGTAGTAGAGCTGATGAAGTGATCCATGGTGTGACAGTTCAGTTTCACATACACTCATCAAGGCTCCTCTGGAAGAGTGTCAGTGAGGGACTCAGCTTAATGTAGGTTGGGAGCCTTTTCCAAAGCAAGGGAAGTCTGTGAGTTAGTAATGTATCCCTCCAACATGCTCTATTTATTACTAGAGCATGTGGCACATTGAGCTTGGGTTTCCTTCAGATAGCACATGTACATCAGTTCTGCACTGGACATGGACATATCTGTTGGGCAGAGATCGCCTGAGTAGACAGTATGCCACAGAGTACATATTGAGTTAACTTCAGTCTTGTTGCATGGGGCAACTGTTTGAGGCCAGTAATCCTCTTGTTGAGGTACTTCAGTGATCTTTACAGTTGATGAAGGTGCCTAGTCAGATTAATTGCAAGTGTGCTGTGATACTCTCTGATGGATCTGATGACTGATGAGTAGAGGGAACCTCCTTTGACCTATATGCAAAGACCTTGGCAATTTGTGGGAACACATAGCATGATTTTCTAACCACTTTGTGAATGTGTTTCTGGAAGTAGAGATGACTATCCACATGTGTCCGTAGACCCTTATTATTACCTCCATCTTTAGGGTGTTGGCACCTATGTGGTATTTGTATGACTGTAGCTCGAGGCCATAATTTTGACACCACATCTGTCAGACTGAGACCCTTTTTAAGGATGTCTCTGTTGTCCCAAAGATTGATTATGACAACCTTTTTGCAGTCATCCACAAACTTTGCTAACCATAGCCCTCGTGTGTTTGACTGTATTTCTGAAAAGTATACACCAGAGAGGAGGGGTCCCAGGACTAAGCCATGGGGGACAGCAGTTGTTACCAGCTTACAGTCCAACAATTCTTACCTTGTGGGATCTATCTGTGCCCCAGTTGGCAATCCATCAGATGACATACATGTTTATGCACAGGTTGTTGATTTTGTGGATATGACATGTGTGTGGGATGTTGGAAAAGGGCTTTTCAAGGTCTATGTAGGCCATGTGTAGCTCATTTCATTGACGTGTGTCCTGGGTGACTGCCTTGAAAACTGTCTAGCAGGTTTAGGAACCATGATCTGCCCCTGACCAAACCAAAATGGGTAGGGTTGGGTATTTGTAGGCTCCCAATAGCTCTATAGCTCAAGCTCAATGCCAAGAAATGTATTGTTATTCCCCTTGGGAAAAAACATGTATCCATGAATTACCATATAGGTGGCAGTACACTAAACACAGAAAGTGTGATAAGAGACTTAGGGACACAGGTGGACAGTGGTCTCACCTTCGATAACCACATTGCCACAACAGTCAGGAAATCCTTCTATGTGGCACACCTCAACACGAAGGGCTTTTCATCCAGAAAAAAGGAGGTCATTGTCCCACTGTACTCATCCCTCATTAGACCCATTATAGAATACAACGCCCCATTTGGTATGTACCTCTCAAGACATCTGCAACAACTGGAAAGGCCTCAGAAATACCTCACTAAAAGAATCACAGGCCTAAAGCAGATGCCCTACGCTGACCGCCTTAAAAAACTCCAGCTATACTCTGTCGCATTTCGTCTACTCAGAGGCGATCTCTGCTTAACATACAAGGCCATGTCAAACCCAGAGCTGTTGGACATGCTACACTTAAAGAAATCCCAATCCCTCAGAGCTACACGCTCCAGGGATCTAAACCTTGTCATCACAATAAACAAAACATGCTGGAGGGATAGGTTCCTGACCCAGAGACTCCCCAGACTCTGGAATAGATTGCCCATGCATGTCAAGCAGAGTGCCTCTTTGGACCTCTTCAAGAGGAACCTTGACGATTGGATGGGAGAAAGGAAATTCACCCCAGGGATCACGTCAGTTGCCCTGCTAGACAGGGGTCCAGGAAAGTAAATAATGTGGGAAGAAATAGCCAGGGAATTGTTATGGCTAGGCTTGTATAGGCCCTAGGGCTGATAGACTAGTACTAACCTATGAACCTATGAACCATAATGATGGACTCCATGGCCTTGCAGATCAGTCTTATTAGGCTTATAAGACAATAGTTCTCATAGTCTGTTGTGCACCAACACTAGTGCAGTGTGCCAAATGTTGCTGTAAACCATTCAACAGTTTCATATCCTGTACAGAAGGTGAGTCTCAACAGACTGTTCAGGTGCAGGGTCTGTTTGTTTTGGAGTTCGCATATGACACAGCCAGGGAAACTATGTCATCCCATGGACGCTGTGTTTTTAGGTTTGGATAGAGCTGTTTAACTATTGTATAGGTAATTTCTGGGTTTTCACAATCTCCAGGTATGGTAATGGGCCATTTTGTCAGTGAGAGGGGAGTAAATATGTATGAACCTGTCTGACAAGATGTTGGCAATGTCAGTCATGTACATGTATTCATTTACACTTTGCACTAACTCAGAACATATGTGAGTTTACACTGATATTTATGACATAGTGAAAGAAAGCTTTGTGGTTCTCTATGGACTCTTTGGCAATATTTTTGCCAGAACATGGCTTGGATAATGTTAGGAGTGCTCCTTGTTTCTTGATGATACTGACCGGAGATTTATTGATCTTCTTTGGATTTTCACTTTCTTTGAACAACTTAAGTATTTGTAGTACATAGTTTGATTATGATAGAGGTCCAATATATTATATGGGTCTGTTTTCATATCACTGTGCGCACAAGGCAGGATTGGTGAATAGTGACAAGTGCCTGGGGTAAGAACTGCAACTGCCAGATATGTGTGGCCCACTGCTGTACTCAGACATGGCCTAAGAGTGTGAGCATGCCCAGTATGACCTTTCAGTAGGTAGTTGACTGACATTTGCTTCATTTGTTTAGGTGTGTGAGCATGCCCAGTATGACCTTTCAGTATGTTGCTGACTGAAATTTGCTAAATTTGTTTGTTTAAGTGTGTGAGCATGCCCACTATGGGCATACATACTATATGTGTGTGAAAAATCAAGTTGTTTTTACTTCAGGGCTCACCTTTGTGTTGTACATCAACAGGAAGCATGCTGTGCCTGCAGGGCTTCCATGAGTCAATTTGCATAGACTTATCAACATTTCTACATACAGAGGGGACAGCTGTTATTTGTACATTTCTACCAGGGGGCACACCTGATTGTTACTGTGGGTGTACATAGGATGAGGGGTACACCTGACACTTACACACATTTCTTCAGAAACATAAGCACCACGAATTTAATGCACAAATACGTAAAAATGCTAGTACGTTATCTGATATTGTTTCGGAACATACTGCAGGTATGGGAGATTGTTCTACGCTGACTGGTAGTGTGTGTGTGAGTGCAGAGCGGCTGGATAAATGCTCAGACAGTCGCGTTGATTTACGTGGTGTTGATGCCATGTTTTCCATTGAGTGTGGGATTGCTGAGCAGCCAGTTGAACTGGAAAATGATCGTTTAGATAGCATTGTTAATTTACGATGCATTGATGTTTCTCCTGCCTCTCATATGACTGATTATTCTGGTTCTTTGGATTCAGTGGTGAAATCATGTTTTGCAGGTGCATTATTTGAGTCAGTTAATGTTACTGTAGAACAGACGTTGAATGTGGAGGATGCTAACCATTCAGATAGTGGCTATATTAGTAGGAGCTTAGGACAAGCAGTAAGCATGGAGAATGATGATTTTAAAAAAATCATGCAGCTTGATGCAAATAATGGGGGGGGGGTGCTATTGTACGTGATGATGCCGACCAATTTGGAACCATTTATAGTAATGGGACTGTTGAGCAACTTGCTGTTTGGTAATTAACCGTTTAGATAACTTTGATGATTTACAATGTATTAATGCTTCTGTTGCCCCTGTATGTGGGAGCATTGAGCAGTTAGCAGTTGCGGAAACTGAATGCTCCAATGGTTTGGTTAATACACGGTACGATAATGTTTCCTCTGTCTTTCAAACTGCTGCTAGCTCTAGTTTTTTGGATTCAGTGTTGAAACCACGTGATGAAGGTGTACTGTCTGAATTGATTGGTATCTCTATGGAGGAGATGTTGAGTGTGGAAGATGCTAATGTGTTTGTTAGTAATGGTTTAAGGAGGGGCTTAGGACAAACAGTCAATTTGAGAAATGATGGCTGTAGTGAAAATATGCAACCTGATGCAAATAATATGGATGCTATTGTATGTGATTTTATTGGTAAATTTGAAGATGTTCATAGCAACACAACACATACCCAGTCGTTACCTCTTTGTGAATGTTATGGGGATAGCAGTATGAATGGGAAAGTTATGAGTGATATCATTAAGGGTAACAGTGAACTAGCTATGTCTCAGGATGAACATCAGGATGATTTTAATATATCCTGTGAGCTTACCAGCATTACTGATATTTGTAATGTTGAAAATGAAATGGTACTTAATGTTGGTACCACTGCCAGTAATGCTTTAAATGTGATTAACCTTTCTGATCTTCCCTTGTCTGAAGAAATGCTAAGTGTTTTTTCTAAAGGTACGAAATTTGTACCTACTAGAATACCGTCCATTTCAGACATTCTTTTTGATGTAAAAGCCTTTATTCGTAAATTAAATCTGAGGGTTTATTTTTATGAAAAGGATGAAAGTATAAATAAGGCAGATGTTGGTCTTTTGGATGAAACCCTTTTAAACTTAAGTACATATGAGTATGAAGGTTTGGAATTGGATGTAAATGGGAATGAAAATGAGAATATTCATGAGCTTTCTATGGAATCTAACATGGAAGGGGTTTTTGGAGGTGGATATGGTCACTTAGAAGTTCCCCATTTCCAAGGTGACAGTAATTTTATGCCTCCTAAGAAATCTTTGGCAATAAATGCCTTTGAACATGTCATTATGGCCAAGTTGGAATCGGCACATAAAGCTTTTTGTATGTGTAAAAAGATCTTTAATTTAAGTAAAAGTGAATGGTTGGCCCTTAAAAGATTTAGGATGGAATTGGATAAAGTTGTCAAACCGGCAGATAAGGGGGGCAATTGGGTGATTATGAATAGTGAAAACTATGAGAGTATAATTAATAATTTACTATTGGATGACACCTACCAAAAGTTAGATAGTAACCCTCTTAATTCTTATTCAAGTGCACTTAGTGAGCTACTGGAGCAAGGTGAAAGACTGGGATTTTTCACTGGGAAAGATGTAAAAAGTTTGATTATGAGGGAACCACGACACCCTTACATGTATATAATTCCTAAGATTCATAAAAATGTTACCAATCCTCCAGGTAGACATATTATTTCAGGGATTGGGTCTTTTGTTGAGAGGGTTAATATTTTCTTGGACCATCATTTAAAGAAATTTCTGCCTAAGGTTCAATCTCATGTTAAGAATACTCAGGATGTTTGTTTGGCTTTAAAGGGACTCAAATGGGAAGATAATTATTATTGGGCCAGTGTTGATGTTGTATCACTTTATACCAACATTAAGACCAGATGGGGCTTGGAAGCAGTGTACAAAATGATGGGAGAAGGGCCATACACTAGATTTATATTAAGTTTGCTTGAGTTTAGTTTAACACATAATTACTTCACGTGGAAAAAAGAATATTTTTTGCAGACAAAAGGAACAGCTATGGGTGCTGCTTTTGCTCCCAGTTATGCAGTGATCTATATGGGAGAGTTTGAAAAGGAATTCATGTTTCAGAACACATTTTTTGTTAATAATGTTGTTTTTTTTAAACGTTATATTGATGATTTGATCTTTGTATGCAAAGGAGATATGAGTCTCTTTGATGAATTTATGGTGAGTTTAAACAATAACCACCATGGTTTAAAATTTGTGGCACACGTATCTGAATTTCGAATTCCTTTTCTTGATGTAGAATTTTATGTGGGGGTAAATGGTTTAGTTGAGCATAAAACATATAGAAAACCCACTTCAGTAAATAATTTTCTACATGCCAGCAGCATGCACCCAGTACATTTGATTAAGGCTATACCGGAAGGAGAATTTAAAAGGAATTTAAGGAATACTTCAAACAAAAATCTATGGGAGGAGGTGTGTGATGAAATTGTGGATAGACTATATTCACGTGGATACGAGCACGACAAGCTTCAATCTATAAAATATAGATTGTGTAAAAATAAAACATTTGGGAGAAGATGACATAAGTATGCATCTGAGTTTGAAAATGTGTCAGAGTTAAACAAGTTGTTCTTTGTATCTAAGTATTCAAACTTTTCAAACATTATGGAAAAAATTATTAGAGATTTGTGGCCTGTGGTGAGTGAAGATCCTGTAATAGGTCACCTTTTTCCCAAACACATTACCTTTTCCTATAAAATGTATCCTAATTTAAAAGAGATTTTGAATAGGAAAGTTGAAGTTAAAATAGATGGTAAGATAGGGATGTATAGCTGTGGGAGATGTTCTGTCTGCAATAAAACCAAAAATATGCACAGGGTGAAAATAAATGGAAAGAGGTACACTGCTTTTGAAAGGTTTGATTGTAGGTCAACAGGTGTTGTATACATATTAGGTTGTGATTGTGTTCCAGCAAAATGGTATATTGGGCAAACTACTAGACAAATTAAGATTCATATTTTGGAACACCTGGGTGACATAAGGAGGGGTAATCTAGAGAGTCCTGTAGCTGCACATTTTTGTAGTATACATAATGGTGAGAATGATAGTTTTAGGTTTAGTGTTCTAGCCAGGCCCCATTTTAGTAAAGGAAATTATAAAGCAGCGTTAAGTAAGTTAGAACAGAGGATGATCATTGAGTATCATACTTTGTTCCCTAATGGAATGAATTTGGAAATTTAAAATTTAAAATGAAATTTAACTTATATTTGTGATGTAATACATGTTTAAAATGAAGTTTTGTAATATTGATAAGTTAAAATGAGTAATAGGTTGTTACATTCATATACAATGTTTAAATGTTAAGAATTAATTGTATTAAGGAAATTTATTTAATTAAGTTTGGAGTGTTTAGTTTATTTATATTTATATATTGTGAAACTAATATTTAGAAATTTTGTAAGTGGAGAAAAAAAGAAAAAAATGAATTTTAAATTGTCAAATAATGGAAATGTTTCTTTCCTTGGAATAGGTTTCAGTGGTGAAAGAGTTAAATGTTTGACATTAGGTTGTTTAATTAATTTAATTATGCCTAATTAACCAATTAATGCATATATAAAAGAACTCTGAAAATGTTAAAGTATGTCCCATTGAAGGCGAATAGCCGAGGTACCAGGATGGAAAGAATAAAGATGGATGTCAGCTACTTCTGTGTCTTCCTTTGAATTTCATGGTGCTTATGTTTCTGAAGAAATTTGAGGTTTGCTTTTTGGAGGTGTATTGTTTCTGAACTTATACACATTTGCTAGGCCTGCACTGCTATGTCAGGTACTCCATTTCAGTCTGTACTGTTGCCTATCATACTGGCTTGAGGCATACCACTGTACTACAGACCCTAGCTTCCAATTACACGCATATTAGTTTGCGACTTCATAGCCTACCCAACCCACATCACACTGCCTAGCCTGCTGTTATCTGTCTGCATAGGCCTGGGGGGTGGTTACTCATATGCCTCTTCAGAGGGCATGATACAGCATTTGTATGTGTTTGCGTTTGTCTACAAGTGTCCTGCTAGCTGTGACTGTTAGGTATGTGACCCCTGCAACTGGTATGTGTGAGTGACTTAAGTTGTGTCTGTGCCAGTGAAATGCTGTCATGGCTTAGTGGTTCAGTACTGTGACTATAGTGCACAGTATCCTGAGTTCGAGCCCTGTCACTGCTTTTTATTTTCCTGCTGGGCAAACCTGACTGGTTAAGGAACAGTAAAGTAGGTGTGAGTATGTTTACCCAACTTTGCTCTACTTTGCCCTACATTGCCCAACTTTGCCCGATGTTGCGCTGGTTAGCGCAGTGCGCAGCTACGCGCAATTGTATTTAAATATGCTCAATACTGGTAAAATGTGCTTAGCAGTATTTTATATTGCTTAGAATAGGGCACTCATCCCTCAGGTGGTGCTGCAGGGCTGCCTATGTCGGATGCACATAGCACACTCCCTATACATGTTTGAAAACAGGTAGTGTCAAGTTAGGCATCCCTTTTACTGTATGAGCGAGTCAGAGAGAGGTGTCATTTCCAGGGTTCCTACTGAGACAGTGTATGTGCTATGCGTTGCCTCTTTGCCAAGGCCAGGGCATACTGGGCACACCTCCTTCTGCCTACTGAGGCAGGCTCAAGTTGTCCCTCCTTCGAGTCACGCTGTGCCTGTGCAGGCCTTAGCAATGTTGGGGGGCTGTTTGGCCCTGCCCCATGCTGTTCCTGCTGCAGCTGTTTCCACAGGATCATATTGTGTAGCATGGTACATACCATAACAATTTGGGTACATGTAGTTTGTGAGTACTGCAAGGCTCCACCAGAAGTGTCCAGGCACTGGAACTGTGACTTGAGCATCCCAAACACATGCTCAATTATGTTTCTTGTTTGTGCGTGTGCCTCATTATGGAGTTCTTGTTCAGGTGTGTGTGCATTTCTGATGGGTGTCATCAGCCATGGCTCCAGTGCGTACCCAGCATCCCCCACTAGGTGACCATCAGGGATGTCCCCATTGGCAAATCTCTGGTACAGCTGCAGCAGATGCCAGATGCGGGAATCATGAGAGCTTCCAGGGCAGCCATCACACACATTCATTATTATGCCCTGGGCATCACACATGACCTGGCAGTTGATGGAGGGGAAGCCCTTGTGGTTGATATAGACTCTACCCCGCTCACTGGGTGGTGCTTTGATGCATATGTGCATGCAGTCTATTGCACCCACTACCTCAGGGTATTCCGCTATTTGGTGGAAAAGATGCATATTGCTGGCCAATGCCTCACAGGAATTGGGAAAATATACATGGTCACTGACATGTGCTGACATGGCATCCAGGAACAGGTGGAATACCCTGGATGCTGATAACTGTGAAATCCCCATCATATCACCAGTTGGTCTCTGGAAGGTACTTGTAGCTAGTATTCTTATGCCAACACATACCTTGGTATCCGCTGGGATGGGTTCCCCTCTGTTGGTTCTTTGTGAGAGGCATGGCTGTCACAGCTCAACAATTTGCTGCAGCAGGTCTCTGTGGGTTGGTCAGCAGCATTCACAACATCACCACCCTCAGCACCTTGCAGATGTTGGTTTATGATAGCAAGAGCAGCCCCTAGTATTTTGTCTGATGTAAGCTTTTTAAGCTTTCCCTCTTTGTATACTGCAGTGTTGCAGAGTTCTTGGGAAAAACAGGGGGAAATGCTGTTTGCAGAGTTTAAAGTGCTGGGCTGGGCTGGGATAGTCTGCTGCCTGTGTAATTGGCTGATTCTGATATATTTCACCTGGAAGCTGGGCTAGTTCTCCTTGGTTAACTTCATATTACTTATTTTCCTTTCTTTTCCCTTTCTGTTTCTGCCCGGGGCAGTGCCACGCATACACGTTCACACGCACGCACACACGTGCACACGAGCGCACGAGCTGTGTGCACATTTGCAAGAAATTTCCGATATTTTAACAGTGTGTACCTTTGGTTTCAAGTTTTCAAATAGGACAGCTGTAGGCGCGCCTCTTGCAATCCTAAGGAACTCAGGGCAAACACAAGCCACTGTGCTCCAATTAGCTTACAGCCTTTCTGACATACCCCCTCATGCTGCCACCTATATTCCTATATTCTACTCTACTATTCACCCACTCCTACACTTACACTCTTGGGACATGGCTCACATGCTGGGGAAAATTGGGATTCACTATCCTTATCCTCATTTGCATAGGATTGCCTACTAATGCATGGTTATATCTCTCACACTGAGCTTCACCCCTTTAGCAACCACTACTTGATGGCCATGTTGTCTTTAGCCTGACATTCCCCTGCATGGCAGGATAAGCTTTTAAGTGAAAATGCCTATTTTTGTCTATTTTTAAATTATTTTCTTGTTTTTTAAAGTGCCGCATGTTTGCGCAGTGCTGCACTATGCTTAAACATCGGAGATCTTGGGAAAAAAAGTTAGATTTTAATAATTTTAAACATTTATAAATGCCAATGACCTTATATTTGGCCATTGGCATGCTTCTTCAGCTGTATGCATCCTTTATTTGGAGCTGTCATAGCTCTGTTTAGCTATTTGCAGAACAGTACTCTGTTACCAACGATGTACTTTGTTGCAGATAACACTAATCTTCCACAGACAGGTTAGTGTTTCCTGGATTGCAAATTTACCTCATTTGCATAGCTTACAGTAGCAAATGAGGTAATTTGCATACCATAACACTGTCCATGCAAGAGTAGCTTTAGCAGCTCTCGTGCATGCCCCTGCCTGCTGAACCTGGATCGCACGGCAGACAAATTGCCGCCATGAGCTCCTACACTCTTCTTGCACTCCGTGCAAGCTTTCATAAATCCAGCCCTATGTCTTTAAAAACATTCAAACACATTAATGAGTAACTCAAGTGCATTGTAAGTTACAAAAGCAGTGTCAAAATATCCTGTTTGTTATCTTCATTAGCAAGACAAAAAGTTAAACATTTTCTGACTGTCCCTGAGAAAAGCATTTTAAGAAAACAATAATGGCAGACAGATGGCTGTTATAGGAAAATAGACTGCCCAGAGGTGTTGCGACAAACATCATGGTTAAAGGGTCTTCTCATTCATAGAAAGTCCATTATTTCCCTGTAGCCACCAAACTGGAGGTCATTATTGTGCTTAGAAAATAAGATGTTAATTTTTTTATATTTGTTTTATTATTGCAGTTTCATAGCTATCATAGTTTTGGTAGTTGCATAGGGCTGTTAGACCATGAAATATGCAGAGAATTGGGTTAGTACTTACTTTTTTTAAATTTTGATGTAAAACAGTTCCTCCAGCTAATATTTCCAAGTTGCTGTAGGATATGTAACTGCTGGGAGACGTGTTTTACATCCACAATATAAGTTATATATGTATATAATACACACACATGCATACAAGTCTGCCCAACAACTTTAGCCTCTTTTTTACTGTACACACAGAATATGCCATATTGTAATCAAATGAGTAAAGAAATACATAATATTAACAATAATGCACAAACAATGCAAAGCATTACAACTCACCCCACCACAAAAACTCTGTCTCAGTCAAATACATACATACATACATTCATACAAACACACACACACACACACACACACACACACACACACACACACACACACACACACACACGTTATTTTAATGACTGTTGTGCTGCAGATGCTTTCCGTGTTCAATAACAGCTACATTTAGCAAAGGAAAAAGAAGTAGTAGGTTATTGTAACTACTTCTTTAAATCAGTTATGATGATGATTGATGATGATGATGATGATGATTATCATCATTATCATTATAGTGCTGTTATTATTACTATTATTATGATTATTATTATTATTATTGTTATTAAAGGGTATTCTTCTGCTCACTAACCATGGTATTTCAGTTGTGTTTAGCAAGTGTACACAGGATAACTTGTCATTTCCTTTTCTTTTATTCATGCTTCATGTCACTTTGGTACTTTTCCATGAAAAGGTAGGCTTTTTTAACAGGCTTTATTTGTACATTAATATCTTGTTGGGGAACATTCATTCTCCAACAGGTTATCATTTTTTATACAGCCAATATTCTTATGTAATTTAATCCATATTTGATCACCTACCTATTAGAAGATCAGGCTTAAAACTTTTTTTTTCTCAAAAATCTCTTTATTGATTTATAGAATAAAGCAAAACATAAAACAACAAAACATTGTACATATAGTCATTTAGGAGTTGATTGTAGTAATACAACTTGTAGAGGACGTTCCAACTCATTAACGTGAGAGAAAATAAAAATCAAACATTATATACAATATATACAAATGGTAACCAAAGTGCAAAAGATGAAATAATATTATAAATATGTGAATAAGTGAAATAAAAGAGTGAATAAATCCCATACTATACAAGGATAAAAGTTTAGAATCTATTAGTCATAATTAATAATAGAAAGGACCTTCTCCAAAACCTTAATATTTAAAGCCATTTTTTAGGACTTTTCAGCAAAGTCTTTTGTGCAGAGATGTACAAGTAAGCCATTGTTCTAAAGGCATTCCAATTACGTTTAGTACGGTCAAGCCAATTTCTGGAAATGTAAAGTTTTATGAGAGAGCAAATAAATATGAACACATGTGTGTCTGATTTAGAAAGATGTAATATAGGTATGTGTAGAATTGCTGCTTCCCAGGATAAAGTGGATTTATGATAACCCATTTTCTGTAACCTTACTTTCAAGGAAGTCCAGAGTTTATGTGAGTATTGGCAATACCAAAAAATATGTAAAAGATCAGCTTTAGGAAAGAAGCAACAAGGGCAGGAAGGAGAATTATTAGCATCAAATTTATTAAGTTTGGAGGGAGTATGATAAGCATTATTATTTATCATCAGTTGGGTATAGAACAATTTCTTGAAAGGGGAGTGTTCCAGAGTGTTTCTAATGGCCAAGAGTTTTTGTTTCTCATTTAATTGAGGATTATGTTTGCCTCAGAAGTTAGAAAAGAGACATAACAAATCTTGTATGAATTTATTTAACAAGTTATAAGATTTTGATAACATTTTCTCAGGTAACAATAATGTTCTAATTATAATTTCTAAATTATTAAAATCATGCTCCCTTGGCATAGTATGAGCACATTTGGCAATAACCACATCCCTCAACTGACGTAGTATTATGGTATATTTACAGTTAACTTTCAGTGTGTTTTGAAGATTAGCCAAGGACAGATCTTTATGTTTCAGGAGATCCCAAACAATCACATTTTTTATAAGGGGATAGTTTGTTAGATTGAAAGGTATATTATCCAACTTTAGGTTGGGGTTCAGATGAAGTGGTTGTAGTACATGAAAAGTATTATCAAAATTAATAAGTTTTAATAGCTCCTGAAATGCTTTGATCTTGTGTTTTAGGAAATTTGAGATTTTAAGAGTGTTCAAAATATCTATGGAGATGAATGGAATGGCAGCAGGGTTTATGTTCTTGGATATAATATACTGATGCCATAATTTCACCCAAACTGGACATTGATTGTAATGAATATTATTTAGTTTAGAAATGGAGAGTAGTTTGTTTGCCGAAACAATTAAATAATAGAGATACAAATTTGGAAGTCCTAAACCACCCTTATCTTTAGAAGTTGATAATTTAGAGTAAGAAATCCTAACTGTTTTTTTGAAACCACAAACATTTAGCTAATTCTTTATTAACTTTATCAAAGAAAGATTTAGGAATGATTTGATCAGAAGAGTTGAATTGGTAAAGAAATTTAGGAAGAATATTCATTTTAATAATTGCTGCTTTGGAAAGAAGTGATAAATTGAGAAGTTCCCACCTACGCATAGAAGTCCGGAAATAGGTATGGTTTATGTGCCAAGTGATTAACAGGGAAGATATGAGTCTTTTGGGAATTGATGTGATATTCCGATGCTAGAGAAAATGTCTCAATTGAATTAATTATTTTTTTAAGATCTGTAATAGGAGTTTGAAAGTATATGACTAAATCATCCGCAAAAGCAGAGAAAAGTAAATTATTGTTTAAAATCCTAGGGATCCTATGACATGTGTTTTGTGCTATATATAGAAGTAGAGGTTCTAAATACAAATTAAAAAGAAAGGAAGATAAAGGGCAACCCTGTCTCGTGCCTAAGAGTTTTGATTAAGTTAATGTATGTGATGGGAAAATTGAAGCATGACATTGTTTGAAAGAGGAAGTCCCAACTCACTCTATCGAATGCCTTAGATGCATTAAGAATGAGTGCATAAATTGGGTTATTGTCATTTTTTGTAAGATGAATGATGGATTACAATGAGAGGGTGTTATCCCATGCATGTCTGTGAGACATAAAACCTGTCTGTTCTTGGGAAATAATTGATGATAAAACCTTCTTCAGTCTATTAGCCAGAATAGAGGATAAGATTTTGATGTCTATATTGATTAATGAAATGGGTCTATAATTATGGGGGTCTGTTTTATCTTTATTGTTTTTTAAAATTAGTATAGTTTTTGAAGTGTTCCAATGGAGATCTGATATGTCTTTAATTTTGATATAGTTATACACTTTGAGAAGGAAGGGCGCAATTACTGACTTAAAGGATTTAAAGAATTCAGAAGTAAAACCGTCAGGTCCTGGGGATTTACCAAGTTTGAGTCTGTCAATCGACTCAGAGATTTTAAGAAGACTTAATGGGGCCGAAAGAATACTTTGCTGATTTTCATTCAAAATAGGAAATGTAATAGACCCTAGGAAACTGTTGATATGATAATTTGCTAATGATTTAGAAGTTTTGGAATATAAATCAGTATATAGTAATGTGAAAATTTGCATAATTTCCTTGTCTGTGTTGTATAGTTGATTTTTGAATAGTATGGGCGATAATTTGGGCCTAACAAGATTATTTTTAATTATTCTAGCTAGGGTTTTTGAAGGTATTTGAGCCCATTCAGAATAGGTGACTAATAATCTTTGCTCCTGTATTGAAAGATTATTTTGATGTAATAAAATCAGTTCTTTTTGAGAATCTATAATTTGTTTATAAACATCAGAATCTGAATTTAATCTGAATTGATTATCAAGAGACTGAATTTTTTGTTTCAACAATCTTTCTTTGTTCAAAGATAACAGCAAAAGATCCACCGGAGGTACAGCGTTCCAAAGATAAATAAAAATGTGAATCAAACCAGTCTCAGACGGAACGCTGA
>NC_056731.1:1302437150-1302504650 GCF_019279795.1 Protopterus annectens
GCTTTAGAATGTTAACATCAGCTGATGCCGATCATATGATAAGGCTAAGCTGTTTTAAGCGGTGCTTGTACTTTACAAAAAAATTTTGAATCTGAAGAAGTTGACACACTTGTGCCAATGAAAAACGCTTCATTTGACAAAATAAATTCATATCTTATAAGTTCTTCGGCTCACAGTTACTTGTCGTTTTTTTTTTGGATTATCAGTTTGGTTTTTGGTTTGTTTGTCCAATGACCTGAAGCTACCCTGTTTAACTGTCTACTAATAACTGCTTACAGAAAAAAGACCTTTGTCAAAGACTGTAGTAGAAAGAAAGTGTTATTTGTCCTGTGACAGAGAGATTCATGTGTCCTTATTGACCAGGGTGTGCCACATTAAGCCCCGCAGCCCTGAGTCAATATGTTATGTGCCAGCCATTGTCATGTTGCCCTGCTTGGTTTACCTGGGATAATTCTGCTTAGTCAAAGCTAGATGTAAAACCAATCAATCTCCCAAATATGAGATTAGAACAGCCACACGCAATGTAGGTTCACTGACTGAACAGAGCTTAGAAGTGGACGATGGTAAGGAGAAGGCTAAACATCCTATGTATCCAGGAGACAAGATGGAAGGAGAAGGCTGAACATACTATGTATCCAGGAGACAAGATGGAAGGAGAAGGCTGAACATACTATGTATCCAGGAGACAAGATGGAAAGGAAGTACGGCAAAGCTCCTTGGTTTGGGTATCTAGAGACTATCACTCTGGAGGAGAACAGAAATGGTGTTGGAATTGTGATGAGAAGAATTAGAGGACAGTGACAGATGTCATCATAATTAGTAACAGACTCATGGAAATCTGACTCCATTGCAATGACAGGGTAACATTTATAATTTCAGTGTATGCCCCAAAGCAGGGTCATACAGTAAGGAAAAGAGTACATTCAGACAGCACTTGCAGGACCTACTAGATACAGCAGGACAATGCAAATTGATGTTGATAATGGATGACCTGAATGCATGTATTAGGACAGACAGACCACGATATGAGTACTGCCATGGTCCACATGGTTGTGGCAACAGGAATAAAGAAGGAGAGGCCATTATGAAATGGTGCTAGAATGCACACAGTGTGTCAGATGAAGAAATGAGGATATAAGAGTAGAAGCTTAAAAGATCCACTTGCAGAAGATGTTAAAGAAAACAGATTACAGTGGTTTGGGCACATGTTCAGAAAAGCAGAAGACAGACTAGTGAAGAAGATTTGTGCAGAAAGGAAAAAGCCAAGTGGAAACAAGGGCATCCAGCAAAGAGGTGGATGAAATATGAGAAAGATGACCTGCAATGGTGAGACATGAGTGTCAAAGAATTATCAGAGTGGCTTTGAAGAGAGAGAGAGATGGCGACAGTAGTTACCACACTCAAACCCCATGTCGAAAATGGGAAAAATGTGGTTGATGATGATGATGAAGGAAGGTCTGGGCACAAAGTACCAACGAGTCTTTAGAGAACTGTGAATTATTATATTTAATGAACTATTTAACTCTGTCATTTAAGTGGAGATATATATCTGAAAGCAATTTAAAGAGTTTGCAATGTCATGCATTGTCATGACAAATGTACAACAGTAAAGGCATGATTTGATTTATAAATGCAGCCTTTAAGTCTTCTGTGATTTGCAAATATATTTAAAATGTATGTGCTTTATGCATTAAAATGAAATAATGGCAGGTTTAAAATGTGTAATGTTTGATTAGAATTCCCTAATCTGTGGTTTTGGTTTGCCTGAAAGAGAGCTGTTCTAATATGGATAAACTATGATTTTATGTGTTACCTTGCATACAAAATTGAGCTTATACTGCATAGAGTACATTAAATGGAAATATACTCTGTGGAACAAAAAGGCTAAACATGTTTGCTTATAGCATTTATTAAGGTAACAAAGCTTTAATGAGGTTTAAGCAAAATGCTAGCTCAGTGGTTTATACTTGCAAATTATGGATTTTGCTTTTTGGAACTATATTTACTAAACAGCAATATAAAGATTTCAAAATGAAACTCCACATTTTAATTTCTGTTTATTAAACTGTGCTGTGCTGTGCTAAATAGAGTCATAGGTAAGTGAAATAATTATTGATAAGTCATGCTTAAAATAATTGAAGGAAAAACAGTGGTAGAATGAAAAGCACCACTGCATCATTAAAAAATAATAAAACTTTTGATATGGTACTGACTAAATGTCGGCAAAGCAAATGCATTAAGGTGCTGAAAGAAATGCATTGTGGGGAAATATTATTGCAGTAGATAAAATATGTCCAAGAAATTACTGAAGCCAGATATAGGTGAAAAACGGTTGGTAGTATATACAAGTATGAAAAAGGAATATGGTTAAGGGAAGTGAAGTGATAACTGTAGTGAAAAGCAAATTATGGCAACAAAAAGCCTACATCTACAATAAAGAATCTGCAAAACCTTGCTAATGGCATTTGTAGTACTACTTGGATATGTTTGTGCTTACATTCATAAAAGCAAACAGAAAGCAAAATTGGTTATATTGGAAGCTACAGTAACAAAAAATAATGAACTGAGCAAACAGTGCTATTAATGTACTATAAGTGAATTGTCTGGCTGTTATTTTGAGGGAATATCAGGCAAACTAAATGTGAAGTAAGTATTATTTATTTGTAAACCATATGAACACTGCTTTTAGCTTAATCCTGTTGCTTTATGAATAATAAAAAAAAACTCTGCACCTAAGCCACAAATAAGTGCTAACAAATTTTCAGGTTGATGCTGAAATAAAAGTAAAAGAAGTCACAAGTTCCATTTTCTAACCATTTCATTAGTTTGTGCATGGAAAATAATGCCAAGCAAAACAGTTTAAAATGGTTGTCTTGAAAAATGAATGTCTTCCATACTGATCAGTGAAAGGGGAAAAATCAATGAATGATGTCTGGAATAAAATCATAAAACAAAGACCAGAAACTGCCCTATTAAAATGTCCATTGGTGACAACGAGGGAAGGCATTTGTCAAAGACTAAACAGAAGAAATGTATTCATTTATGGTTTGTCCTATGCCACAGATGAGCAGAAATAGGAAAGTGTGTTTACCAAGTATAGTTATACCATGTCATGTATTACACATGTCAAGGCATTTGCCAAAGACTAAACAGAAGGAAGATATTAATTTATGGTTTGGCCTATGCCACAGATGAGAACAGATAGGAAAGTGTGTTTACCAAGTATAATCATACAGTATAAAAATCTAGAACACTTAGCTGTGTAATATTTCAAAATCCAGGAAGTATCAGAAAGATCAAGACAACATGGAATGGATTGTGGCTACATGGAAGATAATGTCATGTAACTGCAGCATTCATACACCAAGATCCCTCAGGAAGACAGATACCTGACCATGTCTTTGTTACACTGCTGAAGCAGTTGACTTGTCATGTTGGAAGTTGGTAGGCTAATGGTATAACTGTTTGAGTGTATGGTAGAGTTAAGGCAGAAGATCACTAACATGACCAATGTTTGGAACCAGAAATAGTTGGATGATTTGTCATGTAATACTCTAGCCTGTAGATGGAGTTGAAGTAATCCTAAGAATAGCTGTACTTCTCATATTAAGAAAGAATGAAATCTGAAAGCACTAGAAACACTTGTCTTACACTGTAGAGGGATTACAGTAGTGTACATTTTGGATCTGATCCACAGGAGCTCACAGACAGAAGCCTGATAATGCAAGCAAATACCTGTTCAAGAAAGTTATATAAGTTGGAGCTTGATAAACTGATAAAGGCCTGTCCATGACCATAGGTGACAGGCAGCCTGACAGAAGGCAGCTGGAAGCAAGGACAGAAATACAGGCAAGGAGGCATTGGGCCTTTGCTATGAATAAAACTGAGGAGAACTGCAAGAACTTTATTGATCTGTTTAAGTTTTGTCATTTAAGATAGATTATGATTATTATATATTGGAAAGTATTTAAACAAGTTATCAAAGTTATATATTCCTGGAACAAATGTATTTCAGTAAAGGTATGATCCATTTTAAAAATGCAGCCTTTGTGTGCTTGTGAAAGGCTTTGATATGAAATACATACACTTCATGCAGTAAAACGAAAGACTGAAACCAGGAAAATGCATGCTATTTGAGCTGAATTCTATAATGTGTGGCTTGAAGGTTTGTCAAGAGTTTACAATAGTCAGATAGACATACACACGTGTATGTGTGTGCCACATGCACAGACACAAATGAGCGCACACACAAACATGCACTTGCATACCTAAAAATAGAAAACATGCATGGTTCTGGAGTAACATAACATTAAAAAAAACAGCTATATCTTGGATAAGATGACTGGGATAGATTTTATAAAGTGTCTTAGGTTGTGGGTCAGCTGCTAGTTTGCTACATTTAGGGAGCTTCTGACTGGTAAAAAAGTTTGATTGTGCATGCGAATGGCAAACTTTGTGTGTAAATAGGTTTGATGCATATAGTTAAATATTTACAAGTCAGAATGGAGGACAGGGTAGAACTGCAGGGCTGGGCTTTAAATGAGGTCAGTAGAGAAGCTCTGGTTGGAAAGTGGATTAAAGAAGGGTAGTGGAAAGGAACACATGGAAAGGTATCATCAGAACAGTGTAGGCATGTGTGCTAGCTGAAGTGATAAATTACAACATGCAGCCCCCAAAATAGTAGAAACATAAATTAGGATAAATATAGACAGCACGACAAGTAATGAAAAGTGATAGTGAGAGAGAAATTTACACTGAAGGAGCCAATGTTACAAGAAGATCACAGTGGAAGTGGGCAATGAAGGACAATTAAAATGGAAGAAGCAAAACTGTAAAGAGGGAGCAAAAACTAAGGTTTGTAGGAAGTACACAGGAAGCAAGAGAGGAGGATTAGTGTCAGCACAAAGAGGGAGGGATTGGGTAATAACTGTAAAGAGGGATTGATTTTGTGGAAATTTAATGGGAGAGGTTGCAGATAGTGTGGCATAGGCATGAGGCAGGACATGATAGGATGAGGTCCAGTGTGTGGACTGAGAATAGAGTTTCAGTGACTTTCCATGACTACTGACTCAATCACAAATGGGATTAAGAGACTTAGCAAAGTAAAAATGAGAGATGAAATTACACTAAAACTGGTCCCTGTGCTTATTGCTAGAGAAGATAGTGACCTACGTGATAACTAAGAGTAAGGGATGGGTGCTTGTCATTGTACGTATAGAAACAAATGATCTATCATGGGATACAGCTGATGTAACTTTAGAGATTCAGTGATCTGATAGAGAGAGAGGGAGGGAGGGAGAAAGAGATGAGAGGAAATGTTTTGGTGGTAGCATTATTAAAAGTGTCATCTGTGTCAGTAGCTAGCAGAATGAGAAAAATTAGATTCTAAAGGATTAGATTTATAGACAATTTAGCAGAAGGATGAGCAAGACTGAGTCAGAGAATTGCTGAGTAATACTACTTTGTGATTCAAGAAGACTGGTTAGGAAAGTAAGTAACCAGCAAATAGAGATGGTTAGAAGAGAAGGGAGTAAATTGCAGTTATCACAGAAATACTGGGTAGTAACGGGACTGATGGGACATAGAGGTTCATGGGTATAGTTTTTTTCAGGAATGACAGCAAAGGGAAACATGGAAGTGAAGTAGTGATTTACTTAAAATGTAACATCAGATGACAGGTGTAGAATCAGCATTGCTTGAAGGGAAAGGGAGTAAAAAAGTTCATGACCCAAGTTAAGTACCCTAGCAGCTGATGCCAAAATGTTTAGGGATGGGAACAAAGAAGAAGAGAATACAGGATAGTATAGAAAACAGACTAATGGTGAGAATCAGAATCTGACAGGAGAAGACTGGGACATTTAAAATTACATGACCTACTTGTATTGGGATATGACTGAGTCTTAGACCATTAAACTTATAACTAGCTGGTGCAGGACTACACTAGAAAGGATTTGACTTGGAAGTTGTCCTATCAATCTAAAGCACTTAATGGATGCCTCAGTGCAGGTGGTATTAGCCAACAGTAGTTATGCTGCTGGGTGGTTTGTAGTAGGCTTGGAAGTAGGAATACAAAGTTAAAGATAATGCTGTGAAATTGTCAGTAATATTGCTGAACTGAGAGAATAGGCCAAAGATTACTTAGGATGTGTGCAGCAAATTGAGGAAGGAAATGAACCATAGAAATGAGATGAGTCAAGGATGGTCTACTCAGGGCATTGGATAAGAGAATGCAAAACAGGCAAAAGGGCATGAACGTATCCAATTTAACTATAAAGGAAAGTGAGTCTAGCAGGGTAAAATATGCTGCATACAAGAATGGGAAAGGAGTAGGTAGGAAGGTAGAGTTGACACAATACAAGGTATCTATCACAATGGTAAAAGAGGTGATATGCTCAACAATGTTGTGATATGCATAGAGTCTGAGTAAAAAAAGATCAGAAAAGGGAACAGAGTATTTTTATGTATATAGCAGGAAAGGTCAGAAGGTCTGCAGTGTGATAAAAAGATCGGCAGATGGTGCTGTGATCACAGAAGACTTAGAAGAAACAAATAATGAATGAATAGCCTGCTTCAGAATTTAAAAGGAATTCAAGACAAGCATGTCCTCCTGAGATGCTCATAGAACATAATGAGGAAAGCAGTAAATGGATGGCATCACATAACAAGACAGTATGTTGTGAGGGAACTGGTTTCCCTCAGGGAATGTGAAGCATTATGATGATATGGCCTTTCAGAATGTTGCAAGTTTTCTGGTAGATGTTGGTGGAGACCAACAATGCACTCCTAGCTGATACAGGTATGTTTGAAGACTGGCGTATGGCATGTGTGGTATCCTTATTTAGGGTCAGTGAAAACTCCAAAGAACTCCAGGCTTCTTATCCTAACAGAAGTAGTGAGGAAGCCTTATTTTTGTATGTGATTACAAGGTTAGCAATGCCAGAGGGCATTTGTAACCCTCACCATGCTTCACAAAGTAAGAATCAAACCCTGCATCTTGTGCCTGTGAGGAAAAAAAAACACCTTAAACATTATACCAACCCTTCACCCCAAAATTTTGATGAGAAGATTGTCTTCCTTCCTATAGGAGAGACATCTCCAGAGCCTCAATTAACTCAGATGCATGGGAGTCACTGACTGGGAGTAGGGGAACATCTCAGGGGTCTACTGGTAAATGCTCCCCATCTGATCATCACCAAAGAAATAGAGCCTTTGACTTTGCTCACAGATATAATTAATATGAAAAGTGGAGAAATTGTTGAATGAAGAACAGATTTACTACTTGATTGAAGGGTAGGAAGCAGGGATTGTGGTGAGTGGGACAATATCAGGAGGATGTAAAGTGGTTAATGTAGTACTACAAATATCTGCTCTTTGTCCAGTATTCTCCATTGCATTTATCTCAGACATATTTAAGAGAACAGAGGACAGGAGCATTCTCTTTGCTGATGATATAAATATAGGTGCACCAATGGGAAACTGGGGAAGAGTCTAAGGAATGATATGGAAAACTGGGCATATGAATTTAAAGTGCCAGTGGAGGTTCATTGCAGGCAAATGCAAAGTATTACGTTTGGTCCTCAACAATCCAGATGAGCCGTATCTACTAGAGAAGAGGAACTGATGGCAACAGAAAATAAAAAGGATATGTGGTGTTGATTTTACATAAACTATACTACCAGTAGCATGGTGATATGGCAGTGGCAGCAAAGAACAGGATGCTGGGGGTGTATCCTTACAAGAAAAAATTCCTGAAACAACTATGTGGAATATGTTATAACGCTTTCATTCTACCAGCACGTGATCATGCCATGCTTTGAGTAATTTGTGGAGTTCCCTAGACCATGCAAAGGAATCAACCATAAGCTACTGGGAAGAATCCAGAGAAAATCTGCCACCAGGAAGGAAAATAGAATATAAACAAAGGGTATGATTGATGCCTAAAGGAGCTGGAACTAATTTCAGCAGAAATCCTAATATACAGAACTGGCAAACTATGGGTGCAAATAATGCTGTTGCTTAGATATAAAGAGGTCGTACTGAATAGTAAGAGAAGAGATTTGAGGAGGGAGTCCAAGAAGCATATTATAGGGATTCCAAAAAAAGTTGTCAGACACCATATGAACAACAGCAAATTTATTGTAGAACAGTAAAACAAACTGATAATCCCCCTTAGCGCTTTTGTCTCCCTCCTATTAACTCTGAGACTTTTTCAGACTGATTTTTTTTCTGGGCACACCCAACACTTTACATACTAAAACATCACATGATCAAACATGTCACATGACTAATTATAGAATTTAAAACGTTTTTTTTTTTAAACACATACCCTGGGATTCATGAAGCTTCCGCCAGGCGCCGGAGTAGCATTGGAGATCTAACACCAAATATGGCCACCGAGAGATTCAGGTACGAGCTGTTTCCACGTGCACTACCAGCATACACCAGCGCTGCGCAGCTCTCGGTGCATGTATGCTAATTACCCCATGCACAGCAGTGTAGCATGCAAATGAAGGTATATAGCGATTCATGCAGTGGTGCAGGCATAGCGTAAGCATGAAGAAATGTAAACCAAAAAAATGGTTTACATTTTTTCAAACATAAAATCAGAGCCATAAAAGCGGACCAAAAAAAAAACGGTTTACATTTTTTCAAACATAAAATCGGAGCCATGAAAAGCAGACCTAACTTACGTATTATAATGTTAATATATGCCAATGGCTAAATATATAGCCAGTGGCATAAAAAAACATGCACAACACATACAAAATAACATTTAATGTCACGGCCACACTAAAGCAAAGTAAAACTGCAGTGCATCAGTGTGCAAATGGGATCACAATGAAAATATATTTAGATGTCATAAAACTGCAATGTAACACAATTCATAAATTCCCCATAATAGTCAATGGCACGCATGCTACACCATAACCATGGCACAAGGGTTGCTAAGGGTTTGTGACAGTGTTCTGCATGGTAACTAGGAATTAGTAGTCAATGCCATGCAAATGAGTCAAGTAATACTGAATCACAAACTCCCCACCGACGTAAGGATGTACCACATGGCATAGTGGTACAACACTGAGGTGTGGCCTGGAGGTAAACATGACATCAAGAGAGGGGTGCGCCACCGTAGCTGTAAGCACATTGGAGCATTGCTAATCTGAGTTGCCTGTTGCTAAGCAAAGCCACAGGATAAGGGTGTGGAAGTAGCCATAGCTTTGCTTAGCTGAGAGCACACAAGGTAATGGAAAGTGCATGTGAACATGGATGAAAACGCGCTTGAAACCTGGTAAACAGCTGTGCAAGGTGCGCACCACAGCTGAAACAGGAAGGATATGGGAAAACAATAAGGAAATGCTATAAATGAGTAATTAACACCTAGGAACTCACAGTGGGCCATTGACAACAGCTAACAAGGCTGCTAGCAGCTACAGCAGAACAGGAAAGCGGAGGTGCTGTACTGCAAAGAAAAGAGAACTGTCACAGCAGAACAAAGCAAACTTGCAGTAGATCAGCTACATAACACATTTCACAACACAATCCTGGGTTTTGAAAGTACAAAACAAGAAAGCAGGCAGCTGGATCCATGCCTGACAATGGGAAGGGAATCGAGCTAAGCGTAAGTCAACACCAAAGGCCCCACAATAGCAGTACCTGCTGTAAAACCCATAATTAAGATACCCTGTAGCTGGAATTGCACATACACACCCAATTACACCAGCATTATCCATTGCACAATAGTATAAGGTGTGAAATCCCACACACACACTTGTGTATTCCCAGACACTCTGCACCATTGATGTATACAGATGGGGAGCTTTTAATATGTACATGTTAGGGGCTGCCATAGCTATGATTCACCAGCATGTGTTGGAGACTGACGGTGGTGTGGAGGATGATGCTGTCAACCATCTCAGGCACTGGAGGAGGAGAAGAGTGTTCAGACACAGGGTAACCTACCAGGGGCTACATGATCTGGAGATAGAAGAGCGTTTCTGGGTGGACAGGGACACCATACAGCAACTTGTTGAGCTGTGCTGGCTACGCCTCAGAGCCAGAAGTAACAGAGGAGAACCCATTCCAGTGGACATGAAGGTATGTGTAAGCTTGAGAATACTAGCCACAAGTACCTTTCAAAGGCCAACTGGGGATATCATGGGGATCTCACAGGCATCAGCATCCAGAGTACTCCACCAGTTCTTGGATGCTATGTTACCACATGCCAATCAGCACATATACTTCCCCTGAACGCAGGAGGAGTTGTCCAGCAATATGCGTCTCTTCCACCCTGTGGCAGACTACACGGAGTTACTGGGTGCAATAGACTGCACACACATACACATCAAGACACCACCCAGTGAGCAGGGTAGGTGCTACATAAACTGCAAGGGATACCGCTCCATCTGCTACCAGGTCATGTAAAATGCCCAGGGCATTATCACGGATGTGTGTGCTGGCAGCCCTGGAAACTATAACGACTCCCACATCTGGCATGCCTCACAGCTGTATCAGGTATTTTCCAGGGGGGCATCCCATATGGCCACCTGGTGGGGGATGCTGGCTATGCACTGGAACCGTGGATGATGACTCCCATCAGAAATGCACACACAGCCCACGCAAGAACACCATAATGAGGCACACGCAGAAACCAGAATCATCATAGAGCACGTGTTTGGGATGCTGAAATCATGGTTCTGTTGCTTGGACATATCTGGTGGAGCCTTGCAGTACTCTCCAGGCACATGTGCCCACATCTTCATAATATGGGCCATGCTACAGAATATGATCCTGTGGAAACAGCTGCTGCAGGGACAGAATGGTGAAGGCCCTCACAGCCCACCACCATTGCCAAGGGCCCCACAGGCACAGAGAGACTCAGACCACAAACACCCTGTGCCAGCCCCAGCAGGCAGATAGAGGCATGCCCAGTATACCCATGCCTTGGCAAAGAGGAAACGTATAGCACACACACTGACAGTGTAGGCACTTACAGACTGACACCCTTCTCCACCTGTACACACAGCAAACATGGATGACACACACACATGACCACCTGTAAATTGTTATGTATAGGTGGTCTACTGTGTGCATCCTACATAGGTAGCCCTCAACTATTGTACACACAACTGCCATTGATACAAGGTAAGTCAATACCTGAACAGTAAATTAAGCTATCAGCATGTGTCCATGCTGTATGTATAGATTCATAGATACATAGGTAGGTACATGCCTAACTGCCCGAGGCCACTCATAAGCATAGCCAAAAAGTGTCTGCTGTCGCCACCCTCTTTATTAACTAACTGTCCCTCTGTGGAGCAGAGCCAATTGTGGGATCCCTGGGGTGTATCCACTGTTCCCCACCCACTCTGCAAGGATTCCCTGGGTTTCGTAGATCAGGGATGTAGTTCCAAATAATGGGGAGTATCCATGACAGGAATCTTCCCAGATGATTTACATCTTACATAGTATACCTTAACCACAGCTTGCATATATAGGTAGTATTCCACAGAATAATAAACATTTGGAACACACAACCACTGAAATGTGCGTTAATCACCCTTGCACTACTAGTGCCTGCTCCTAGAGGTAAAATTACCACTGCCAGGATCAGAACACGCAACCACGTACAAAATCTTCACAATAACCTACCACTAAGCTACCTGAGATGTACTAATGACAGTTGTGTATACTGACAGGTTAAAACACAAAAGGTAGGAATGTGTGGAAATAGGACAAACCAGCATGTACCCAATGAAAGGTGTATGCTATGTATATATATATGTATATATATATATATATATATATATATATATATATATATATATATATATATATATAAAATATATATATATATATATATATATATATATATATATATATATATATATATATATATATATATATATAGAGAGAGAGAGAGAGAAAGAGATATATGTCGATATATGGGGATATATATAGATAGGTTAACAGCATCTACATAACCATGGAGGTACATATAAATGGGATACCTACCACATACCGACTGCTTGACATACCGACGCACGTAACCACGAGGCTTAATGTCCGAACGACCACAGTACCGAAACACCAGAAGTGCGAGGTTTAAAATCCCGATGTTAAGGGATATTTAGTCAGTGTTTCTGGTGTTGCGGTTCAGGTAGGTTACTGTGTGTAAGTGTGTTTCTGAGGGCTGTAGTGTGTGTAAGTGTGTGTTCTGAGTGTGGTGTGTATTCCTGGTGGACTGTAATGTGTGGGTGTGGGTTTGCTTTGTGCATCTGTTTGTGTGATCTAAGAGGTAGAATATTAAAGTAGGGGGGTATGGGGGGTGCAGACACCCACATGGGAGGGTATAGGGGGCTTGCCCACCTGTTCATACGTAGTGTAGGATGGTTTGTTTGGATGTGATGGGTAGGAGTGTGTCTGTGTGTGCGTGTGTGTGTTCCATGTTTGTGTTACATTCATTAGTTACTGTCGCTGTCGGTAATGTGGGGTATGGGTGTATGGGCCCGGTACTGTGGGAGTCAGAATTGTGTGGCTTCGGGATTCCATAGGTATCCCGTATACAGCGGTTGAAGTGTTCATACATGAGTATAACATGGACCATAGCAATCACACATTCTGCCAAGACCAAACTTTATGAACAAAGGACATGGAGAGTATATGCCTATAAAACTTGGTTGGCTTTAAAGAGCTTAAAACAACAGAAGGCTGACTTTATTTTCAAATGTGCCAACAAAGGTGGAAATTGGGTCATTTTGGATAGACAGAAATATTGTGATATGGTAGATAATTTACTTAAAAATGCAGATGAGTACAAAAAATTAGTTAGGGATCCCATTGTGGAATTTAATGACCAACTTTTAGCTCTGTTGGAAAAAGGAGAGCATCTTGTTTTTTTTTTGAACATAGGGATGTGTGTAAGTTGCACATTAAAAAGCCTATTACACCTATTTTATATGCCCTACCCAAAGTGCATAAATGTTTACAAAATCCTCCGGGTAGGCCCATTATTTCAGGGGTAGGTTCTTTTTTAAACAATATTAATATTTTTCTTGATTTCCATCTAAAGGAAGATTTGAAGAAGGTTGTAGCACACATTTCTAATATACAGGACCTAATAAATGAAATGTCTGGAATTCAATGGCAAAATGATTACTACTGGGTTACTATTGATATCAAATCATTATATACGAACATCAGTCTTAGATGGGGTTTGGAATCTATTTTTGATATGTTGGGTGAAAGGCCTAGGACCACCTTTTCAATCAATTTACTTGAATTTTGTTTGACTCATAATTATTTTTCATTTAAGAATGATTTTTTTTTGCAGTTAAAGGTACGGCTATGGGGGCTGCTTTTGCACCCTCATATGCTGTTATATATATGGGATTTTTTGAAAAGAAATGTATTTATCCCACTGCATTTTTTAGAAATAATGTTTTGTTATATAAACGTTTCATTGATGACCTTATTTTTATTTGTAAGGGTGATGTTAATGATTTTTTTGTATTTTTTGATCATCTTAATAATAATGAACATGGTCTCACTTTTTCTTATGAACTTAATAGAGAGCAAATTAATTTTTTTGGATATAACTCTATATAAGGATGATGGGGTTATAGGTTATAGGCCTTTTAGAAAACCTACTTTAGTTAACATGTTTTTGCATGCTACTAGTATGCATCCAGAACATTTGTTAAATTATTTACCTTATGGTGAATTTAAAAATAGCAAGGGATGAGAGAATGAGCACAACCAGCTCTTTGAACTAAAAAACAGGTTTATTTAGTAAGTGTTTTCGGGGAGCCCAATGTCTCTCCTTCCTCAGACAAAAGTGGAACACTAGTGTAATGTAAACTTAAATACAACAATCAATAGGCCAATTACAAATGATAAGCCAACACAGTCCTAATTGATTTTAAAGGGCACACAGCATTAAAACCAGAATACATAAGGAATAGCTTATGGTGAAATTAAAATAATTTATGATCACACTAGTGATGAAAGTGAAAAAATTAAGGAATTGGACAAGGTTTTGCTTAGGCTGAGGAAAAGAGGCTATGATGAAGGTCAGCTATTAAGATGTAAAAATAAAATACTTGGAAACGATGATGTTGGTCCACATATTTTATCTGGGAATAAGAGTTTTGGGGGTAGGATGCACCAAACAAGAGACATTGATGATGATAGGAAACTTTTTTATGTCACTAAATTTTCTCCATTTTCTAGGTAGTTAATTCAGATTGTGAGAAAATATTGGCATATAGTGTGTGAATATGAAATGGTAGATCATCTGTTCCCTGATAACATTATATTCTCCTTTAAAAGGGGAAAAAACTTAAAAAGAATTATTAAGTTTTAATTTTATTGGGGGGAACATAAATAGTTTGCATCCGGGAACCTTTTCATGTGGCCACTGTAGTATTTGTAATAGGGTCATACATTTAGATAATATTAATGGAAGAATGTTTATTCCTAAGTATCATTTTAATTGCAGATCTATGGGGGTGGTCTATATTTTGGGGTGTTCATGTTCCAATGTTTGGTATACTGGACAGACCAAACGTATGGTGAGAATTTGTGTTCTTGAAAACCTCAAAGATATTTGAAATGTTAATGAAGTCAGTCCTGTTGCACAACATTTTCATGATTTACATGATGGTAACAATAGTAGTTTGAAATTTTGTGTTTTAGGAAAACCCTTCCTGTCCAGAGGGGGTGATTCTGTGGTTATATTACTTGAATTAGAAACTAGAATTATTTTAAAATACAAAACTTTGAAGCCCTTTGGTCTAAATCAGGAACTGGCTATTAAATTCATGTATTTATTTATACATTTATTATCTTGTTTATGTGTTTTTCATAACATTGTATTTATCAAACTTTAAATATTTATTATATGCATTTATTGCTTTAAATGTTTGTTGATGAATTCATTAATTGATAACAGCTGTGAATTAACTTGTGTGTGCATATATACTTGCTTTAAGTTAGAAGCAATTGTGATCCATGAAGGCGAATTGCCGAGGTACCAGATCGCTTTTCAAATAAAGAATTGCTGGTATAGTGCCGGAATTGTGTTTCTTATATAGTATATGCCTATAGACTATTACAAATATGTGCTATGGACATGAGCCAATGATAGGGTTACCACCTCTCCCACTTTGTGAGGGACAGTCCCTCTTTGAGCGGTTGTGTCCTGACCAAAAATATTAAACGTGGCAAATGTCCCGAGATTGTAGGACATAATTATGTCCCATATGTAATGTAATAGTTCCATACAATAGTTCTTTCTGTATCTAAAATACCTACATGTTACATGAAACAGGATAAGCAACTAAACTGATACAAGAATAAGCTTATATTTAGGTAAAAAAGGAAAGTTCTATCCCTTGTACTGACCATGGGTTTGTGTCGGCCTGTAAAATCTGATGTGTGTCCCGAAAATATCCCACTATGGCCATTTGAAAAGGTGGCAACCCTAGCCAAAGAGGGTCAGTCACCAACACAACCCCACTGACTGCAAATACCTATGACAGAAATACACAGCTTTCATGTAGCAACACTTTATTACATTCCAATGTATTGCCAAAAGGATTCAAGGACTAACATCACCTGCATGCTGTACAGGAACCAATTAACAGTGCCTTAATAAATCAGCCTGCAATTACCATAGTATTAGTCCACTAAAGGATAGATGTTCAAATAGGGACGGAACCCTCACGCACATATTGATTATGTATAAAAGCAATTCCTATACACCTGCATTTGCTATGTACACCCACCAACATCACCACCACCACACAAATTACAATACAAACTGTAATAATATCACAAATCATTCACTCACTGTATGACATCTGCAGAAGCTTTAACATACCTTGTCAGAGACACACTAACATGGCCCTATGTGAAATAGTTGCTGTTATACAATGGAACAGCTGCTGATGTTACAGGGTTTGTTTGCACTAACCCATTTCAGAGGGTTGCGTGTACACCGGGAGGTGTTACCAATTACTGATTAACAGCACAGTATGATACAAATGTACACCAAACCAAGGATGTCTGGTGAGTGCACTGTAAACCACCTAACAGTTCATGCCTAGCCATACAGCCTTGAGCTGCCCAAACATCCTTGCCAGACTGAAACATCTGCAGAAGTATCAGGTACAAACAAACCCTGCATAAGTAGCAATGTTCTGAAATATAACAGCTGTACTCACATGTAGAACAACATCTAGCCATTACACACAATCCACTGGAGACATGAAGCTAATATATCTCTGTCTATCGCCATATAGCTGTTGAAATACATCACAAACAACACATCCAGGCCGTCATCCTCGAAAGTAAGGCAAACAGACAACGCCCATGTGGAGTACTCAATTATACACCGCTGTTGCCATGGTATTGGCTAATGGAGTAGCTGCACAGCTGATGTGCATCTAATTAACTACTTTGGAACACCATTCGGTGGTCAGGATAGCACATGTTACTGATATTTAACTATAAAAGGATGTTTTATCACACATTCAAACCATCTGTATATGCCAGCATAACGTTACAAAGAAGATTGAAACACAAACTGAAAAGGAGTGAATTCACAGTCAACGACACCTCGGGTTACTAATAAGGTATGTAGAACACTCAGTATGTCTGCGTATGTAGTACCTGTTCTGTAATATTTAAAGTGCACACAATCCATATAGTGGAAACAGTTATCTTGTAGTGATGTATTGTTGAGCATAGTAACACTTGTAGTATTTATGTGTGTACTGCTGTAGGTTACAAGGCAAACACCGCATACACCACAAGGGATGCTATATAAGGGCTTTGAACCCAAATATTCCTCAACAGCCGCTGTCAGTGGCAGGGTTGGTCCAACAATTATGTGCTATAACAGGGGATAGTATATGTTGATATATTGTAACAGTAGGCATATGTATGGGTGTATTACTGAGAATAACATGTCGAAGGTTGGCCCACTGTACAATTATGATTTGCATTGTGGGATATTGTGCCAATAACTGTGTAATGTACAGTATTGTAGGCAGATATGTATTACAAGTTACATAGCATTACTGTTATGTTAGGCAAACATTAGTTATGTCTATTGGCATTTACAATACACAATAACAGGATACATATGACTTGTAGTCACCCGACAGTTTATCAGCATGATAGCAAAGTAAAATGGAAGAGCTAGTTAACTATCTGTGCACATAAGACATGTAATAAGTGCAAAGGTAAGTACTAGGCTGTCTGTCCAAGGGTATTTATAAGCCAAGCTAGAGTGTGTTGGCTTTCTCCACCCCCTTAGGTTAGTTCCCTGTGCCTCTGAATGGCAGAGACATTAGTTCCCTGTGCCTCTGTCCAGCAGAGCCACTGCAGTGATCCCCGGGGTACATGTCTGTCTCCCATCCACCCGTCAGGGTTTCCCTTGAAGAGTGCTAGTGATGGGCCCTGCCTAATGTACATTGGAATCAGGTTCCAAAGCATGGGGAGTCTCCGGTTCAGGAATCTATCCGTTCAGCACGTCCTAGTCATCGTTGTGGTTAGGTGTATATCCCTAGAGCATGTGGCTCTCAGGGGCTTCTGTTTAGGTGGAACATATCCAGCAATACTGGATTGGACATGGGCCTTGTATGTCAAGCAGAGATCACCTGTGAGTATGCGGTATGCAACCGAGTACAGCTGGAGTTTCTTAGGATGGGTTGCATAGGTCATCTGTTTGAGGTCAGTAATCCTCTTGGTGTGGTACTGTTTTGGTCTTCCAAGCTGTTGCAGTAGTCTCGTAAGGTACATCCCAAATGGGGTGTTATATCCTTTATTGGTTCTAATAAGTCATGAGTAGAGAGGCACAATGGCCTCCTTTGTTCTGGATGCGAACCCATTAGAGATTGGGGGGGGGCACGTATTGGGATATTCTAACCACATTGTCGTTATGGGTATAGAAGGAGAAATTGCTATCTGCTGGGGTTCACAGATCCCTTATTACCTTTTCTGTATGTAGAGGACTAGCACCTATATGGTAGTCCATGGATAATTAGTTATATCCAAAGGGGATGACTATGCACTTTTTGGCATTCAGCTTGAGGCCATGATATAGACACCAGGTATCCATCTCAGTGTGACCCTTCCGGAGGGTGTCTGTATCAGCTGGGGAAACAATTATGACCCCTAGTTTGCAGTCATCTGCAAACCTTTTCAGCCAAACCCTCCTGTGCTTGCCTGTATGTCAGAGAATTATATATCGAACATGAGGGGTCCTAGGACTGAGCCCTGGGGGACGCCACTTGTAACTGGTATACAGTCGGACCTAGGATATGCAACTCCCACTGTGTGGGTTCTGTCCATGAGCACTTTGCAAACCATCACATGACGTAGGGGTTAATGTTCAGGTAGATGGGTATGTCGATAATACCAGAATGGGGACTGGTGTTGAAAGCCTTTGAGAGATCAAGGTAGGCTGTGTGGACCTACTTACCCTCATCTACTGCCTTGGTAACTGTCTCTAAGAAGTCCACCAGGTTTAGGAGGCATGGTCTGCCCTTAACAAAGCCAAACTGGGAGGTGTCAAAGGTCTGGAGGTACCCAATGTGTCTGTGACTGAGATCCATGATGATGTGCTCCATAGCCTTACAGACCAGGCTAGTCAGGCCTATAGGGCAATAAGTCCCGTGGTCTGTTGTGGCGCCACGTTTGTGGAGTGGGGTAACTGTTGCTGTGTGCCATTCAGGGGGCACAAAGCCTGATGTGAGGCTATTATCGAACATGGTGCGTAGATGGGGAGCCAGCACATTCTGACGTTCATGTAAAATGCAGCCTGGGATATTGTCCGGTCCCATGGATGCTGTGATATTGGCATATATGCAGCTTTTACATGCGTAGTTGTGATTACAGGGATTCTGCACACTTCCTGTATAGATATGGGCCCTTTAGGGGGTGAGAGGGGGGTAAGGTAGCACTGAACCTATCTGCCAGGATGTTGGCAATATCAGTTGGTTCTGTAATATTCGTGCCTTTGTGCTGTAACTCAGAGCAGATCTGGGTGTTGACATCAAGATATTTGCCATAGCTATAGAATGCTTTGTGGTTGTTGTTGGAATTAGTGGCGGTTTTGTTTCCTTAGGGAAGATCTCATAAGGGATCTCACCTTCTTACTGAGGCTGACCAGGGAGCTCCTCCATGCATGGGATTGTACTCTCTTTTGCAACAGTGTCTTCCTTCTGTTGTACAGTTTGTTTATGGCAGGGGACCACCAGATTGGCTTCCTTAATTAGGAGTATAGCATCTTAGTTCTGTTTGGGATAGCATGATCCATGCACTCGTGTAAGTGCTTATAGAGTGCATTTGTGTAGGATTCAGCAGTTGTAACAATATTGTCCATCTGTATGGGTGTCATGAAGTTCACCACATCTGTTTTAAGAAGCATGAAGTTGGCTTTGTAGACATATTATACTGTGGTTACCTTAATGGGGACTGGTGGCAGGATGTGGATATCAAGTGTGTTCAGCTTATGGTCGGATCGGACCAACGAGGAGTTGACTTCAGGTGTGGAACACCGGTCACTCATGTTGGTAATGCCTAGGTCTAGGATAATGTTGCCTCTGGTGGGTGTGTGGATAAGTTGATCCATGGCATTGGTGTTTATGAATTCCAGAAAGCGTTGAGCTAATGAGTTGGTACACGAGTAGTTTTCTCAGTTAATGGTGGGTTAGATTCAGTGAGATTATGTGATGAGTGTTGTGTGGTGTGAATGTTTACCTTCTCCACATGACTGTCAGGGTCAGGCTTGGTTGGAGAGAGCTTTAACCCCTAGTTTGGCTAGATAAGTGCATCTCTCACAGGTTGTAGTGTTGGGTGGTAGGTGGAGTGGTTTGTCTGTGTACATGAGGCAATGTCTACATTACCTCAAGATGTCCAGATTCATCAGATAGACAGGAGAGAACACTGGCAGCTGACCCTTGGACATGCCTGAATATAAAACTAATTTCCCCTAGATAAGTGAAGAAAGTGAGTACAAGATCCATTTTACTCTAAGCAAGAGAGAAATGTATGTACAAAACCTGTTTATCTCTGGGTAATGAGGAAGATTGAATGCTATAGTGATTAGTAGCTTACGTAGTGCTTACAAGTTCTGAACAAGTGCTGAGCATGAATAAGCAATCCAGATAGGGTCTTGGATAACATAAACACACTGTCCACCCCCCCCAACAGGTACACAATCATATATCCATGTACACCACAGAGCCCCTGTACCCACAACTATGCAGGTACAAGCTGCACTCAGGCTGAATGGGAACTGTCCACATCCCAGGTTGTATCATACGTATATGGCAAAACAAGTTGCTCTCCACAAACACATCATGTAAAACATAGCTTCATGTCAGGCTGTGTACACACTGAATGGTGCACACCAACAGGTATCACAACCCACAAAGGGGGAGACACCACTGATAATGGGAAGTACTGCACTACTACCCTGCTAAGTCTGGTCTGAAAGGCCAAGAACCTTGATCAAATTAGCAGTACAGATGTAGATGACAGTAAGGTTGATTTCACACTGCATATCATAACCTTGCCAGATCATAGGACATCATCACCCATACTGTGTTCCACCTACACTCAGTATACTAGATGTACATTCCTATGTCACAGGAGTGTTTTGCAATGGGACTGCTGGCAGAACCAACACTACAGAAGGTGTCTGAATAATACATGCACATCACACCAGTGCCAGCTACAGTAAGACAGAGTTAATTAATTGTATTCCCCCTCATTGTAGTCCATACCACACAGACTAACAGAAGGCATCTGCCTATTGAAGTATGTGAATGACTATGACCTAGGAGCAATAGCCGACTCAGAGTGTTGTGGACAACATACAGAAGGGGCTTTGTGGGTGAGGTGTGTGTGACATATGGCCACAATCCGGCAGCTACATATTACATTGTCACCCCTATGTTAACAACCCTGTACCCATGAACTACCACCTAGGCAGCAGTCAACATAATGGACACTGTGTGTAAGGGATGCAGCTGGGCAGTTGTCTTTCCTGTGATAGCTACGCCACCACACCTGTCAGGTAGTCGTATGTGGCAACCCTAATCACGACAGGGCGCCATCCGTGAATATATAGATCATTGCCCAGCCATACAGAACACCCAAGTGACCCATATCAAATCATATATTTCCTTTAAGGGGTATTGGCCATGTTCAGATGGCCTACACCAGCCTTTCCATTCCCCATCTCCACTATGTAGCATGATGCATACCCTGAATAAATCCATGTCCAACCCAGTGATGTTGGACATGCTACACGTACACATCCTGATCTCAAACACATACTTCATGGACATCCACCTTCCTAGTACTAGGATCACCACATGCTGGACAGATCCTTGTCCCATACACTTTACATAGTCCTGCCATACTATGCATTCCTGTCCAGCAAAGTGCACATCGCCCCCCTCTCAGACATGGTGTGATGACTGCATGGTAAATGTATCATTACCCCTGTGGATCAGTTATGTGGCACTGCTCCACCTGGCCCCAGAGACCCGCCTGTTGGTTACAGCCAGGTAACTTTTCATCCTAGATTCATACATGGCCCAGGGCATATAGCCTACTATTTGACTTTGACTGTACATACTATAGTTGATATCCATCCCTGCAAATACCATCTGGCTAGCCTGTGTCACATGTGTATCACATGTGCAACACAGGTGATACATGGCAGGATGTTGAATTGATGTACAGTGCCATTTAGATTTATATGGCAGAACACATACATATAAAACCTTCCATGAGCAAGTCTGCAGGGTCACAGGTAATGTCCATTAAGGCAGTGTAAGCCTTTATATGTGACATATACACAGCATCAAGGTCAACTGTATTAATGTGGACACATCCAGTCATGTGCTGATAGGTAGTAACACCAGTACAGGCAAACAGACATGCCCACATCAAGACAGCATCCACATGGAGTATGAGCAAATTAACCAGGTGACTCACAAACATATATGGCGATAATATCCACTCACCATTGAGTGTCACATGTGTGTCACACAAACGTGTCAGTGGTGTCAATGTCATGTAGATTTGCAAAGACAACTATTTAATCGTAATAAATGAGATACACATGTATGTTCAGCTGTAGCTCTGTATGTCTCTGTGAGTTACTGTTACCTGTCTCCATCATTATGTCTTCCAGGTATGCCACGTGCAAGGCTGCCCCCTTATACCCCCTTGGAGGATGAGGCCCTCATCCCATACCTACATGACAATCTTGATATCCTGTTCAGCCATGTGCCACAGGATGCACAGCAGCAGGATGCCCTGTGGATGGAACTTCACAGGAGGGTTAATGATGTGAATGGCCACAACCGCACATACCAGCAGGTGCGCAGACACTGTACAGACCTCATTAGATGGGCAAAACAGCGTGCAAATGCAATCACCAGGGAACAAGGTGCAACAGGTGGTGGACCACCAACCCAGCCCCCAATCACACATACTCTGGCGCTAATGGCCAACCTGTGGACACCTGCAGAACAACATCCACAAGCCATAGCTGATGCTGTGGAGGTGGGTGTCTCTCAACCACTGAGCCTGGAGTTGCTTGGTAAGTCACTACTGCACCTATAACAACTATATTCCATATAGTTGCATGTGTCACTGTACAATATGTAATGTAACATCATATGCAAGGCATGTATACACACATGCCACATACTACAGTATGCAACTCTGTGTATGCACACATGTGCATACACCATAGTATAGTCTAATGTACTGGTGTATGTGTTAACATGCACATTGCACCCTGTAGCTATCATACTGGCATGGATAATTCTCATACTGCTGTGTTACTCCTATTTAGGTACCTCTGGTGTTCCGCTGTGACAGCAGCCCATTGCAGATGAGACTGTTATTATTTATCATGCATCGTAATGCAAAGATCTATCTGCCATGTGGCCATTTAGCACATGTACACATAATGTATGGTCCTGTCACAATATACAGGTCGGACCTGCAATGCATCACAATGGCTACCCATGTGCAACACTTGCAAACTATGTCAATCACCGACATGAATCCTCACAAACTGTCATTGCCAGATGTGTGGACAGCTGTGCATACAATGGTGGATGTGCTGTTCACTGTAGGGACATGTACTATATATCAGAACTACACATGTGGGGAATACAAACAGTACTACACAGTGGGCTGGAGTATGGCCAACACACAGGATTCACTGGTGTGGATCATAGCCCTGCTATGAATGTCACACAATGTGATGTGCTATCTTGACATGTCCATGACATCTAGTGCCCTGGCTGCAACACTGCCTAACTAACCTTAAAAACATATCCCACATACCAAACATACCACCCTTTGTCTGCATAACCCTGTTGTCTGTGGACCATATGACATCTATGGGTGTATGTCATATGAGACAACACAGACATGTGAAATAGACACCTGTCACAATAATTTGGCTAACACATGTACACACATGGCCATGGAGGATGGCCAGAGACATGAAGCAACACACACAGTAGACATGATGTGCTTGTGTGTACACCCTGTCATACAATGGCTACACGTGGTCAAACTATGGCCTTTTTGTAATGGTTATATTGCAGATGTGGAACACTAGACATCCTACAGGCCTGTTCACATCTTGTGTAGGCATGACATCAATCCACCACATAAGATGTGTTGAACATCTTGAGTGTGGCATGACATGACAGCAGTCACTGTACAGTATCCACATCAGCCCACAGATGCAGTGCATTCCCCTTGCTGGTGTCGGACATCAATGTCATACTTGCTCCTTGTGTGTGTGTGTGTGTGTGTGTGTGTGTGTGTGTGTGTGTGTGTGTGTGTGTGTGTGTGTGTGTGTGTGTGTGTGGTACACAGATGTCATGTGGGACATGGTGTACCGATGTGTTCGCCATGTCTAGCCATAGTTGCCACGCAGCAGCAACATGGTTGCAGATGTGCAGGGGTGTCATCTGTATACCCTCCAGTGACCTGTGCCACACATTCCACATCATGGTTTAGTGTGTATACACCTCAGTGACATGGGTCACATTCCACAGTATATATGTATTGTATCTTAACACAGTCATGGCTATGAACTGTGTCTGTAACTCACACTGTATAGCAAAAGAGACACCTCATGATTCCCTGCAATGGCCATGCACATTAGCTAAATGTGCAGTATATCTGTAGGGCGGACAGACAACACTGCATTGGGACACCATTACCCCACTGTATATTTGACAGGACACCATTGTGTTAAACATGTATGCATGTCATTGCACACGTCAGCAGATCACATGTCATGCTACATGTGGTTGTCAAGGTCATATGCCACACATCAGGCAGGTGTACTGTTAACCTGTGCTGGTCGACATGGTATAACACAGGGATGTATGCTAACTACTACTATGATTGTGCACTTTGCATGCCTTCTGCTATGACACATGCATGCTGTTGTATGCAACCCAGGGATGTATGATAACTACCACTATTATTGTCTGCGCTGCATGCCGTCTGCCGTATCACATGCATGTTGCATGCCTTCTGTCATATCACATGATTGTGTGTCTGTGTGTGTGTGTGTGTGTGTGTGTGTGTGTGTGTCTGTGTGTGTGTGCCTGTGTGTGGGTCCGTGTCTATTGTATAGATTGTAATGTACAGTTCTTGTCTGCCCCTCACAGGGGATGTAGGTGCATTGCCCTCCTGCAGTCTATCTTATGTTAGTGTCCCCACAGACTCTAGCAGTGATGATGAACTTATGATTGAGGCACAGACAGGGTTGTCAGGGGCTGAATCTGTGCCACTGGTTGCCATTCCACCTATATCCCCCTCATCCCCACACACAGATCCCATGCCTGCACATACCTCATCACCAGTGGACATCGAGGAAGGACAGTTGGCATGTGGTAGCTTGGAACAGGAAAGTGTGGGTGCTATGGAAGGTGTGCCTGCACACCATGGTGTCAGCCAATTAACTGGTGGTGCCCAACACAGGCACGTGGCCAGTGGTGCTTGTAGGAGGACCTCTGGTCAACATGCCCCTGCAAGACAGAGCGCAGCAGCTGGTGTCACCAGACACATGTTTCCGGCTGTAATGGAGCACAGGCATGTGCGGAACAGCACAACAGAAAAGATCAGAGGCTTCAGAGGGCTGCTGTCCGTTCTTTAAACAACAACATCCAGGCAATGGTAAATGCTCAACAGCAGATTGCTGAAGCTTTGGATATATGGTTGGGTGACATGGTTGGAGTCCTTGACCACAGCATGACAATCGGCGAGCGTGAGCTGTCTGTGTTGGAACATCTGGTAGGAGTGAGGCATCGGGCAAGTGGACGTAGGCCTGCTACATCACCTGTTTCAGGTCTAGGTGAATGAGTTACCTCACATGTCCGCTCCCATAGTGGCGGTAGCAGCAGCAGTGCAGCTGGTGCTGTGCTCTCCACACCACAACACAGCAGGCCATGTGACAATGGCCTTGGATGGTCCCAACAGGGACACGGTTCCAGTGGACAAGTGTCATCAAACAGTACCCGATCTGCACCTCTGCCTGGCAGTGCCCGTGCAACCCCTGGCAGGCACAGGTCACATGTCCATGGCCAGACACCGTGAACTGTAAAACCTGGCCTGTACAGTCTGCAACTGTCAATAATACCCCTGTGTAGGCCAGACACATGCCAAAACTGTGTGAATACATACACGCACACACTGGAAACATATGTAGGGCACCGCAACACACACATGCATAACTTCTACACACACCCAGTTAGATCAAAGGCCCTAACCCACATACATAATGTCATCCAATGCTGCAGCCTAGGCCTCCGGCAAACATTATCACCCTGTGCATATGATGATGCCTGTGCCGCATCTCTGACATCCACACCATCGGTGTAGGGACATGCTCATATGGTCTGATGCACAGGGTGAACAGACTAGGAAGATAAGTGTAGTTTACAATTGTTGAGTACTATTGACAGGCAGCAGACATACCATGTACTACAGATGTACAATGCATTTTGTATTGTTAACAGTATGTGTCTTGTGTAACAACAGTAACTGCATGTTGGTCATGATGTTCTGCTTTCCTCCTTCAGGTCTAATTGCACGTGCCGGTGGATGTCAGTGTTTGCAGTTAGTGTCCCATATGTCAATGTGGACTACTCACAGGTATGTATGAATATACCAGCATGCACCATGTAGCTGCCACATAACAGTGAGAATGTCCCATGTTCCAAACACGTCTACTGATCCAAGAGCATGATAGCTGTGCATTAAGCTACTGTGGCTACAGATGTGACATCCATACTGGGTGACATCAAAGGTACAGTTACATGGGGTGGTGAGGTAAAAGAGTGGTCTAGCTGATTACAAGGATAGAGGCCAGTGGGAAGTGTGATGCCTCATTGGGAAGCAGTCACACACATTCCCATGATAGGATTCCAACACACAACTGCATCCACACACTCAGGTATTGACACACATGTATTCAGTGACACAGTAACACACCCACACCCTCACAGATTCACCAACACAGTAACACACACTCACACACAGTTGCTACTGTTGAGGTGAGGACCCCTGCCTAAGTGCAAATCATCAGTACAGCACTGTGCACCTACATGATGCGTCACAGAGAATACACATGTACAGGTAGTCAGTATGGCCTAAGATCGGGGACATCAACACGAATAGTAGATTGCATCACCTGGATGGGGGGGTGGAGTTTTATCAGTTCAGTATGGTAACATACATCCTCAATCCAGGGACCAGACAGCCATACACACACACACACACACACACACACACACACACACACACACACACACACACACACACACACACACACACACATACACACACTGTGGCATTCACTATTGAATACACCTATGTCACGCACATACAGATACCTCACATGTGTGAGATACACTCCCCTGATTATGTCCTGCTTTCTACATTGCAGTCTGTACAGATGTGTACACTAGTGTACAGGAAAGTGAGTAACAATTGAGATGTATTCCCTACCATATGTGACATATATGGACACACATGCAACCGCACATGCCAGTACTGTGAATCAAAGACCTGCCTAGCTCATGATATGTATGACAGATTTACAGCAGTATTGCAAGCGTTATAAAGTGTACTGATGCTTCCTTTGGCAACAGTGCTGATATATGCACACGGGACGTCTTAACTGTTAACAGGTGTCAAGTGATTTACCTTCGGTGTCACCCTGACCGCTGTCTAAGTTGTGTGTTATGTCCTTCAATTAACAAAACCATTGCTTACTGTTTACACAACTTATTGTAGGACCACTTGTGACACACCTGTGAGCTGTCTTCAGCAAACATCCATCTGCAAAGATGCCTCACCACTTAGTTATCTCCACATATCTGTCCATACCTGAGGTACATCTTTCCATACATTCAGCATACCACTGTGGCCTTCTGTGTTTAGAATCAGAGTGCATCCCAGACAGCCCTGTGCTACTAAGTGTATGAGCATGCCCAGTATAACCTTGTGTAGATGGACACATAGTGCATTCCGAATAGCCCTGTGCTACTAAGTGTGTGAGCATGCCCAGTGACACCTTGTGTCGGTTATGTGCCTCTGTGTATGGGCATGGCCATTGTAACCCTGTATAGTGATAGTAGTCATCCATTCCACAGATGGGCATGCTCCAGGTTAGGATGGATTCCTACTTTAAACATACAGGTTCACAGGTATGTACATCTTAACTGCCAGCATCCCTGTTGATGGCCGCATTCCTAGAAGGTCATAATGACAGCCTTCAAATGTGTAGTCTGTGTGGCGTGACTCGTAACTATGTAGTATTGTAATAGTGCTCGGTAGATAGGCAGGTGATCTGTTCCCACTACTGGTGTGTGTGTTGTGTGTGTGTGTGTGTGTGTGTGTGTGTGTGTGCATGTGTGTGTGTGTGTGTGTGTGTGTGTGTGTGTGTGTGTGTGTGTGTTTGTCCCCAGTTACCTGAGGACTGAATAATGCTTTTAGACTGCTCACACTCCATACAATTCTTATACCCACCTTTGGCAAGGCTGATGATGTCACCCACCTACAGATACACCTCTGGGAGTGCTGTGTCCCAGTAATCTTGGTAGCGCGTTCTGTAACTGTGTAATGCTGTAGTGCAATAAAGTAGTTAGGTTGGTGCCAAGTATGTGTGTGTGTGTGTGTGTGTGTGTGTGTTTGTCCCTGTCTGCCTGAGGACTGATTAATGATTTTAGACTGCTCACATTCCATACAATTCTTATACCCACCTTTGGCAAGGCTGATGATGTCACCTACCTACAAATACACCTCTGGGAGTTCTGTGTCCCAATAATCACAGTAGCACATTCTGTAACTGCGTAATGCTGTAGTGCAATAAAGTAGTTAGGTTGGTGTTCTAATCCCAGACTTGCCAAGTGTGTGTGTGTGTCTTTGTCCCCGTCTAGCTGAGGACTGAATAATGGTTTTAGACTACTCACACTCTATACAATTCTTATACCCACCTTTGGCAAGGCTGATGATGTCAACCACCTACAAATACACCTCTGGGAGTGCTGTGTCCCATTAATCTCGGTAGCGTGTTCTGTAACTGCGTAATGCTGTAGTGTAATAAAGTAGTTAGGTCGGTGTTCTTTTCGCAGATTGCCAAGTTTGTGTGTTTGTCCATGTCTGCTTTTAGACTGCTCACACTCCATACAATTCTTATATCCACATTTGGCAAGGCTGATGATGTCACCCACCTACAAATACACCTCTGGGAGTGGTGTGCCCCAATAATCTCGGTAGCACGTTCTGTAACTGCGTAATGCTGTAGTGTAATGAAGTAGTTAGGTTGGTGTTCTAATCCCAGACTTGCCAAGTGTGTGTGTGTGTGTGTGTGTGTGTGTGTGTGTGTGTGTGTGTGTGTGTGTGTGTGTGTGTGTGTGTTTGCCCCTATCTGCCTGAGGACTGAGTAGTGCTTTTAGACTGCTCACACTCCATACCATTCCTATACCCACCTTTGACAAGGCTGATGATGTCACCCACCTAGAACTACACCTCTGGGAGTACTGTAACCCAGTAATCTGTGTAGCATGTTCTGTAACTGTGTAATGCTTTAGTGTGCTAAAGTACTTAGGTTGGTATTCTAATCCCAGACATCTCAAGTGTGTGTGTGTGTGTGTGTGTGTGTGTGTGTGTGTGTGTGTGTGTCTGCCTGCATGAGACAAGTGCAGTGCTTATGCACTCTCTGTATAAATCACATGACCACCTTTGTCATTCCTGCTGTTGTCACTCACCTAGCGATACACCTGTAGGCATGCTGCAACCCAATATTCATTGTAGCGTGTTCCCTAAAAGTGTATTGCTGCAGTGTGATATGCTAGGTAGGGGTTTGATACAGGACATGGCAAGTATGTGTTTGTCTGTCAGAGACTGTGTAGAGGTGGCTTGAGTGTCTTACCATTGGACATGTTGGGGAGCAGATTTTGTAGTTTTCCTATATGGTGTCCATCTTATGACACATTGACTACCTCACGAGGAGTACAGCTGTCAGTCAGCCACGGGACTGTCTTGGCAAGCCACACCCCTACATCTGGCAAAAGGCCTGGTGAACAAAGTACCCAGTATATGTCCCGCACCCATGTGCCATGCACAGACAAACTTGCCTAGGATATCCCGCTATCTTGCTAGTACCATGCACATTGATGACAGATAGAAGGCATGGTGTGAATGCAAGGACCTGCAGAGGACATGGCACCCTGTACAGCAGTACAATAGGCACATATATGTGGACATTGTGCCTTCACTATGTTCTACACTGGATGCCTGCAACATATGTGGTGCCATCAAATGTGATCCACAGAGGCCATACAATGCTGTACGCATGTGCCCTGTATGGACCCATGCCACTGACACCATGGAATACCTGTATCATACTATCAATGCAGGTGCAGGGATGACCTGCTCACTATAAGCAGGTTTCGCCACACCAGGCCAGTATTGGCATATCGAGGGATAACAGGCTGTGTACACAATATGTGCCTGCCAAACCAGGTACACCTGTACATGCCACTGTACAGTATTGTGGGACATGCACATCCCAGGCAATGTACATGTGAAGGACTATCAAACACAGACATGGCATGCATTGCAAAGCTATGGCCATACACATTGGTAACCAGGATATCAGGGCAGATCATGCAGTACCCATCTGTGTGGGACATTGCAGACACTACACCCCTGCACTGCACACCATTGTCGGGTGATGTGATGCCAAGGATTACCCTTCACCCAGCCTTGTACAGCCATCTTGCACAGCCAACCACTACACACCCATGAAGCCAATGGATACATGCATGCCAGTACTGGCACCTTGTGTCTGTGTGTGGGTTTTGATGCTCCCAACCACAGTCACTCCCAGTATAACCCTTGTTTGCATATCAACAGATGTCAAACACTTTCACATGCCATACCCCATAGAACCTCCAGATATCCCCTGTGGTACATGTAGTCCTGTGCATTACTGCAGTGTGGCAAACTAAGTAGTTAGGTTGTGTATTTGTGGCCCTGGCAAAGAGTGTCAATGTGTGTCCATTAGAGAGTGTGGTTGTGGTGACAATGGCATCTGTTCACATGGACAGCCATGTGTGCCACACCTAATGTATGTCTTCTATATCTCTGTTGCAGATGTCACTCACCTACACACATATATGTTCTTACAGCACAGCAACATGTCGCCTTTGTGGCACATGTAGTAACGTCATGCACATGTAATAGTAATGAGTAGTCAGTCAGGGGTTTGACCCCTGTACTGTTAGGCATGTGGCAGACGATGCTTAGGGTTAAGTCTCCAAGCCCTTCCCTGGTGTACTTTGCCTGTCCCACCCACGCACTCTCTGGTGGATGTGAAGGAGTATACCTGCTCAGCAGCAGCATTTGTATTGTAAGTGATGGACATGGTCAGTTGATGGCCTCTGCACCTATTGCAGTCCTCCTCAGGCTGATTGCATGTGGAACAGCTGTGATGGTGTTCCCATAGCAATTCGCATGATAAACACAGTACACTATCTAGGGAAAACATGCTGGTATTTGGCCATGACAGTCGCTGTGAGTGGTACCTGGATGTGGTGTTCTGACACTGCATCACAGATGATATCTGGATGTACCTCAAACATTATACAAAGTGGGAAATAGCCTAAAGACAGGAGGGTGATGTGCCACACATGACTACAGCATGTAAGTGTAGCTATGCTGCATTGTGACTACTGACTGTTTAACATGTGTATGGTAATGGCTATTCTGCATGTTTTAATACAGACATGACAGTACTCTGTTCATGAGGGATCCCCATATGTAGGGCCATCTGTGAAATGGTCAGTGTGTGCAATCTTTTGTTTCCTATGTTACACACTGAACACACATCTGTGCATAGCAGAAGCATAGTGTGAGGATTGCAGACAGTACATGATGATAGGGATGTGTTACTGCCATCGCATCCCTGACTAGACATGTGTCACATGAAACAGTGGTATGACAGAACTGTCTGGGGTTCCCAGTGACAAGCCAGTAATGGACATCTATTCATAGCTGCAGTCACACATATTCTAAACATTGTACAGATGGCATGCAGTATATATGCATGTGTTGTGCTCCCTCTGCAAATGTATACCATCTGTTGTGTTGGCTTGATGGTGATATCTATGCATACTGTTGTACATAATCCTGTATGCTGGTTTCTATCACTAAGCCATATGTGGGTTGAAACTGCAACACCATAGGCTGAATGGGTTGGGAGGTCCCAGCAGAACCTCCTGTCCCTCTTCAGCTGATCATGGCACCGGGCACTAGCACATCTGGGGCCCAACCTTGGACATCAGCCTCTGTTGGCTCTGCACCACCTTCTGATGGTACCACCACTGAGGATGGAGCATGTCCCCCCCTGGGAGCAGGACCAGACAGGTACATGTCAGCTGTTGTGTGGTCCAGGACGTGTTGTGTTGGGGGCTCATAAAGGGGTTTCGAAGCCAGATACGCAAGCTCAAGGGTGGAGTGCCACATTTACAGGGTGATGCTGCCCCTCTTGGACAGCCCCCGGCACTGCCTCCTTTGCAGCTGTTTAGGTGCCGTAGCTCCTGCCCATGGCTGGGGACCTCCGTCCCACTGTTCCCATGGTCTTGTGAATACCGAACACCCATCCCTGTCCAGGGTGTATCCCCCCACATGTGTCATATACCAACCCTGTATGCTGTCTTGTCTGTGGTCCTGCCCTACCTATCCCCCACGGTCATACCTACACTCCTTCCCCTACATCCAACCCTCATCTACAGAAACATAAGGCCAATCGGCTCCTAGGACTACATCTGCCCTATACATAGCTGTCCATTTCATACACGTGCCCACTGGACACATGCAACCCTTGTAATATGCATCACAACATATTCCTGTTATCCTCACCCCTGTCCCTCAGGCGCATGATCCTGGTATGCACATCACTCCTAAATGGTCCAGGTACACCTGATGAGGATGACCCCACTGTACACACAACACTACCGGTCCCTGTATGGTTACCCCATGTACCTTTATCATGATGATGATATAGCACACAGCACCTTGCAAGATTACTATTCACACATGATGATTGGACAGGTACTGTTGTGTTATTGTACATTACATGCATAGAGTGACGTATACAGCTAATGTACAACTATTTGCGTGTATGAATGACACATGTCTGTCTGAGGGAGTCTTGAGATCACATAGAACAACACCAATACATAATACATGCATTGCTGGTGTTTCCCGTTTCATTTGTTTGTAATGCTTTGTTGCCACATGGAATGTTCCTGATATATCTCTATATATGTATGTTCCTATATGCTGGAATAAACACTCATATATGCATCTAAATGTGGGATACATTCCTATACTGTTGAATGACTGCGCTGTATGATATGTTTGTGGTACTGTCCGTTGTCTGTATATCTGCCATGGTGTATTGGTAAGTCACATTAGCTGTGTGTGCTGGTTCCGAGCCTTGCAGAGGATGTTTATTTGGTTGCAGGGCAGAAAAAGGCCATTGGATATGGAGGGAGTAAGGCACATTAAAGCAGTTGGGAGCATGTGTACGTGGGTTTGCGTGGTGTTACTCACTGCTGACCTCTGGTTACAGCTTCTTATACTCGGTTAGCCTCTACACTGATTTACCAGTGCAATACCCGCATACTGGTAGCCAAACACACGCTCGCTCCTGCACTTGCAAATGCACCAACATTGGTGCTTGCATCTGACACTCACACCCCTGGGTGGGACCAAGGACCACAATATTACCTTGTGATGCCTATTACATTGGACTACATGACTACAGTATTGAGAATGGCTGCCTATTAGGTGACGGCATGGCGTTCGACTGCATGGAATCTGTGGCCTGTCCAGTGAATTAATCATATTATTTGTGTGTTCCTCATACAATCTGCTCCTGTCTGGCTGATATATGGGAACCGAGACTCTTCAATGCAGACAAGTAATTGGGTTTTGGGAACCACATCCGTCAGCCAAGTCATGCTACCGCATACCTATTATAGGTTTGCCACCTTTTCAATTGGCCAAGGTGGGACAGTGGGTTAACACCTGTCCCACTTTGTGAGGGACAGTCCCTCTTTAGGCAGCTGTGTCCTGCAAAATTAATCGAGACATAGTAAATGCCCTGAGACTACAGGACAAAATTATATCCTAAGTTTCTTTAGTAGTTGCATAAAACAGTTATTTTATATATGAAACTTCTGTATGTTATGTGAAGTAGCATAAGCAATTCAAATTTTACTAGAATAAGCTTTTATTTGTGCAAATAATTAAAATGCTGCACTATGCACGGCTGTAGGTATGCTTTGTCCTGGAAAATCTGACATTTCTACAGAACATGTCCCACTTTGGGCATTTGAAAATGTGGCAACCCTATAGGACCTTTATGTAGTGGCATCAGATTTTGCAGGACAAAACATACCCACAGCCAGTACAAAGGAGGGTACTTCACTGTTTTGCCTAAATAAAAGGTTATTCTTATAGCATTATAGTTGATTGTACTGTTTCTTATAACATTTAGGTGTTTCAGATACAAAATAATTGTTTTATGCAACTACTACAGTCAATATAGGATATAGTTGTCCTAAATCACAGGACATTTGCCATAATTACAATTATTTTGCAGGACACAACTGCCCAAAGGGCAGTGTCCCTCACAAAGGTGGACAGGTGGTAACCCCAACCCTATTATTCTATAATCTTTCTAATGTTGTTAGCGGAATATGCGCTTTCTGTCACTGTCAGACCTCTCATACAAATGGGAAAGATAGAACACTGAATCAGGGACACTGCATAACCGCATCAGGGACACATTTAGAAGTTTGGTGCTATTAATCTGACACATTGACAGACCCAGAACATATGTAGTCATACACATTGTCTGAGGTACATGCTGTTTATGACTCTTACATGTTGCCATTATTCATTACGTGTATTCCACCACCTTTCCTCCTAATATCACTAGTTCTAGGAGGGTTTAGGTGGGACAGAGTTAGATTCTGAGTCATAATCACAGACATCCCTGGTAATCGGGGACAGTTCTATGGTATGGTCCCTATGTGTTCCCCGAAAGGTTTACGGACTATCCAGTGGATGTGCTGTAAAGGTTTGGGAGGTATGAGTGTCTGCTATGCCAACATTGGAATATTACGTACATCCACGGGTCGCTCCTAATACGGCTCTGTCAGCCAACACCTGCACGCCTAAGCCCATAATCGCATACCCATAGTTCCCCTGCCTGCCACTCCTCTACAGCATTCATCCTTACTGTGAGCACTGGGTGGGATATAAACACACCCCTACACACTGCCCACTCTCCTCGTGTCGGGACACATGTCATGCGTTGTGTCGACCCATGTGTTATCAGGCTTGCACGACCTACTGGTCCATGTACATCTACAGCCTGGCCAGAGAAATCATTACAGGGCCTGGCTCCCATCATTAATTTCTGGTGTCCCACAAGGGACATTGACATCTATGTTTCAAGTGTAGGTCTTGCAGATCTCTCCCACACATAGTTTCCTGCCGGTAGTCTGAGAAGCAGTGGTGTATTTACCTTAATTGTGTGTCTGTATGTCTCTCCAGCCTAGCTGGAGGGGGGTTGGGGGTGATGCTACTTGTTACACGTTTGTTTATTGGACCTCCCACCAACATATGCCCGGCCTGTGAACATATGTTACCCATAATTGCTGTATCATATCCTAGCTATATACATGTGTATATTTACTGTAATGTATATATATATATATATATATATATATATATATATATATATATATATATATATATATATGCATTAATATATACAGATATATCTGCATATGTATGCATACAGTATATTCATATCTTGCTGTCTATATATATATATATATATATGTATATATATATATATATATATATATATATATATATATATATATATATATATATAAAAATCTAATGACATATGGGTCTATGGTTATCTGCATATGTATATATTCATATGTGTGTATGTATCTGTATTCATTCTCTGTATGTATACATTCGTACCATGGCGAGAGAGAAGCATATCTCTATCTCGCTATGGGTGGATATACACACAGATAGCTCTACATATATACGTCTACATCTGGTTATTCCGTTCCTTGCCATATAGATTACACTTTGCTTTAGTTGGTCTCGCAGTTGGTGTGGCTGCTCGTTGGGCGACGCCTCTGCCCAATGAAGACATTTGCTTGCATCCCAAGGGCTGTCCATATTGGCCAACATCAGCCAACACCTGCACACCTAGACCCATAAGTAGATACCCATAGTTCCCCCACCCTCGCCTACTCAACAGCACCCATCCTTACTCTGGGACCTGGTCGGTTCTGGACACACCACTACACACTGCCCACTGTCCACTTCACGGGACCCATACACCACAGACAGGATGGCCGATCTATCAAATATGTATTGTTTTGCCAATTATTCTAGTGTCCCGCAAGGGACGCTCCAGTATGTGTTCCATGATTAGAATCCACGAGTGCACTGTGTCCCCCCCCCGGTTGTATCCTGCCTGAGGTCTGGGGAACAGTGGACACTTTACATTGATTGTGTGTATAGTTCCCATGTCCGGCTGTAGGGGGGGGGTGGAAGGGCATGCTGCGTGTGTGATGTGTCTTGCCTGGGCTCCTCACTTCCATTGACATAGCCTGTGGACATATGTCATTCCTGTGTTCTTTTTCCTATCATAGCTGTATATCTCTATATATCTATGCACACATACACACACACACACACACACACACACACACACACACACACACACATAAATATATAGATATATATATGTATTTATAAATTTATATATGTACGTATGTGTGTATATATATATATGTATATATATATATATATATATATATATATATATATATATATATATATATATATATATATATATATATATATATATATATATATATATACATATATGTATGTCTGCAACTATATATATATATATATATATATATATATATATATATATATATATATAGATATAGATATATGTCTATACATATATGTATATATATTCATATATATATATATATATATATATATATATATATATATATATATATATGTATATGTATAATTGGGAGCCTATTTATGTATGTGTTCAGTGTATTTCCTTTACAATTAGACCGGTTTAGTACTTGGCGTTGCCGTAGCGGGCAGATCACAGGAATGATTCCATGTGTGGGGAGGCCCTCACATTTGATTATCGTCAGCACAGCACTGACTTAGGACACTGTACATGCCTTTGCGTTGTAGCAGTTTCATCCCGCCCATCTTCCGCACAGCCTATTATTCCATCTACTGTCAATGTTTGTATGTGCACATTCCTATTATTTATGTCTACAAATGGAATGCATTTGTTAGAGAATGTACTTCTACATATTGATGTCTGCATGTGTGTATGCATATATACCTATTGCGAACTCGCTGACCTATACGGGGCGGTCCTAGGTTCTGCAGGACTGGCTGGAGGCTGTGCAGGGTTGTGGTCAGGTACTGCTAATCTGAGTTGTGCCCGGTAGGGTTGCCACCTTTTCAAATGCCCACACTGGGACATGTTTTGTACAAACATCAGATTCTGTAAGGCAAAACATACCCACAGCCAGTACATAAGACAGAACTTCACTGTTTTGCCTACATAAATGCTTATTCTTGTAGCACTTTAGTTGCTTATTCTGTTTCTTATAGCATTTAGGTGTTTCAGAAACAGAATAACTGTTTTATGCAACTATTACATTAAATATAGGAAATATGTTTGTCCTAATATCTCAGGACATTTGCCATTTTTCCAGTTTTTATGCAGGACACAACTGGCCAAGGAGGGACTGTCCCTCGCAAAGTGGGACAGGTGGTAGCCCTAGGGCCTGGATGTCAATGTGGGTGGACATCGTGTTATGCCACAAAGTCTAATCTTGAGAACAGACACTTATCCCATGAGGGATGTCCAAAAATTGTAAATGATGGACTCCTTTCAGCTGGCTATTCGAAAATGTGGTAGGGTTATGCATGCATGAGATACCTAGTTTGCATGCCTGAGACTGCCTAGGGTACAACTGCCTACTAGATATGGGTAGGTGTCACTATGTGCAGATATAGCTGTGCCAAGCTAGCAACCCAAGTATGGGTGGTTTTGGTGGACATTCAGGAAGGGGGGGAGCTGTGGAGGGGTTGATGGGTATTCAGTTATGTATCCAGGTGTGTTGGGGTTGGATGGCTCAGTTCAGGCCAGGCCATTATGTGGGTATGTGCTGGTAATGTTTCTGTACATGTGTATCGCACATTTTAATGTTCATATGTTTTGGGATTGTGTTCTACAGTATGACTTGTCAGGTTGTATTGCGGATGTGAATGTTTGTTCTTTGGATTTCTTTCTGATTCAACCACTGCTCCCTCGTACATCTCCAGTTCACCTATTGTGCATCCAACCCAGTCTCCCCTTGGCAAATTATTACATTACTCGTCACCCCCCCACGCCCATATTCCACACACATCATCCATCCCTTCTCTGGTTGATGGCCCATTGCACAGTCAACAGAACACATTGCATACACTACATATCTCTGGTACCAATATGGTTGTGAAGACCACCCTAGAATTTTTGATATTACACATGCTGTACTTCACGCACATAGGTACACGTAAATACTTATCTTTCATGACATGGTAGGTAGGCCCGGGTAATACCCATTCATCTTTGGGCCATCCTGACAAGGACGACTTGGATCGCGAATGGGCAGATATTGAGTGAATGCTCTGACCTTTGGTAGGGTTGCACCTTTTCATATGACCAAAATGGGACATTTTCGAGACACACATCAGATTTTACAGGCCAACACATACCCACGGTCAGTACAAAGGATAGTACTTTAGTTTTTTGCCTAAATGTAAGCTTATTGTTGTAGCAGTTTACTTGCTTATTCTGTTTCCTTTAGTTGCTTATTCTGTTTCTTGTAACATTTAGGTATTTTACATACTGAAATAAGTATTGCATGGGACTATTACATAAAATATGGTACATAATTATGTCCTACAATCGCAGGACATTTAACATTTAAAATGGTTTTGGTATGGACACAACTGCCCAGAGGGGGACTGTCCCTCACAATGTGGGACAGGTGGTAACCCTAACCACTGGGCTAGGCTTAGCAAATGGCAGTGGCACGCTAACACGCTGTGTTTATCTTCCACTTGGCATAACTATCAACACTACAATGGAATAAGGGCACGGGGTTTTAAATGTCATTTGTTCGAGGGACAGGGACTCAATATTCAGCTACGTGCCTTTGTGTTTACTTTTTATTTTGGTGTTCACAAAACAGTCTTGTATGCTTTGCATACATTTCAGTATCCACGGACACTGACAGGAGTGTTTATTATTAGAGGCAGGCTGTACTAGTCAGCATTTTAGGTTGCACGTATGCAGCCAAAATGTTCACACCTCCGTGCAATGCTTAGACACGCCCCCTGCACTCGCGCAAGTTTCCTATGCAAGTGGACATTGTGGCAGCGCACCTTCATTAATATGCATGTGGTGCTGCTGAGCCATCTCTATGCTGCACGGTCAGCGCAAGGCTAATGCTGTCCTTGTGCCGAGCTTCATGAATCCCGGGGATAAACTTTTCATATATAAACACTTATCAATTTCTTAATGTTTAAGCCTTTTCCTTTTCAAATACATTACAAATTCTTCTCTGTTATTGAGACCTGGTGGAAAGCAGGCATTAAGCCTGACTTGCCAACAATATTCTAGCCAGCCTAGTTCTTCCTCAATATTTACTATGTTAAGGCTATTAGAAAGTGCATCAAAAACTATAAATTTAAACTCAACCTTACATTTATTCACCTTATAGTGTTTATTCCATGCATTCTTTTCATCTCCAGTTTGAACATCATACTTATGTTCATATATCTTTCTATATAGCTCATGAGTAGTTCTTCCCACATAGAAGGATTTACATTCTACACAAAAACTCAAGTACACTATATTTTTAGACTTACAACTGAATAACCCTGGAATCTTAATTATTTTGCCTCCTATCTCTACTTCATCAGTGTCTGCGTAAATATATTTACACAAGTTACAATTCAGACACTTAAACATTCCACATTTTTGTTTCTTGTCTTTGGGTTTATTCAATTCACATTGAAAATAATTTGTATTATTTTTAGCTCTTTAATGCGTAAACTTTGGCTGATCCCCTAGCTTCTGAAGCAACTCACTATTAGCTTTAAATATACCCAATACCTATTAATTCCTTTCTTAATAGCTTGAGAATCTACACTATTTTGTATAGCCATAGATGTTCCATATGTAAACAGAAGTCTCACATCTAAGATAAGTCCTTTAGTTCTTCTTTCAATTTCTTCTTCTAATATTTTATTTACTTCTTTTTCTGGGTACACCATTTATGATTTTATCACAAAACACATTTGCTTCTTCCACAAAATCTACTTCTTTTTTCGTTAACCTACTTATTTTAGACAACTGTCCTTTGACTATATTCATTTTTGTCTTTTTGGGGTGCATACTAGAAACATGTAAATATATATTGTTTTGTACTTCCTGTTTATATATCCGAGTTGCTAACCTATTTTCTTTGTACATGGTTAAATCTAAGAAACTAATCTCCTTTCTATTCACATGGTATATACATTTCAAATATGTGCATATATTATTTATGTAAGTGAGGAACTCTTCAAATATTTCATCCATCCCTCTTCACACAATAAAAACATCATCAATAAATCTCAACATTATTATAATGTTGTTTTTATATTTACTTTCTAATGCATGCATCATTTCCCATCCATGCATAAAGACATTGGCCTAGTCAGGGGCTAGCACTGCCCCCATCGCAACCCCAATAACTTGAACATAAATTTCATCATAAAATGCAATATAATTATAATTCAGCACAATGTCAGTCATTTCCATTAATAACCCCACAGTATTGGGAGAATACACTCTACTACGTAGTAATTCCATTCAATTTCCATTCCTTCATCATTAGGAATCATTGTATGCAAAGACTTCATATCAAGTGTCACAAGCAAATCTTCTTCATTTACAACCAATCCTTCTATTTTTTTAAGGAAGTCAAAACTATCTTTAACATACGTTGAATTACATGGAATAACTTTTTGTAGATGTTTACCCACAAAAACAAACATACCTTCAGTTTTACTATTAGCATTGGACACAATTGGCCTTAATGGTGGTTCACCCTAGTCCTTATGGATCTTGGGTATTCCGAATACTTTGATAATTTTAGGATTCACATTAGAAAGGTTATTTCTAGTTCTTTCATCTATCCGTCCTGTTACCAACCATTCTTCCAAGCAGGAATCTATCAGATTGTACCCTTTTTTTTACCTCACTCATAGTAATTTTTCTATAATACTTTTCATCAGATAACATAACCTTAATTTTGGTTTCATAGTCAATTATGTCCAGTGCTACAAGTGCTCCCCCTTTGTCTGGTTTGAAAAACAAAATATTATCATTCTTTACTAACGTATCAAATACTTCCTTTTCACTTTTCGATAAATTATAATATTTAAATGCAGTATTATTATCTAATACTTCTATAATTTGTGTTTCACATATATTTAGAAACATTTCCAGATTCTTATGTAAAGGAGGATTATAACAGTTAGGCTTACAGAACTGTAACTTTGTATGTTCTTTCTTATTAAATAAAACATCAAAGTTTAACAGTCTTACATAGTCTCTCAGGTCATTAATAGTTTGTAATTTATCTGCTCTCAGCACAGTACATTCTTGTTTAGATAAAAAATAACTGGATAAATTTACTATTTTAAAGTTGTCAGTACCTATTATGTTTGATACTGTTTCTTCTGATTCCAATTCTTCAATTTTGGCCCTCTCTTGACAAAATTGTTTTTTGAAGGCTTCCTGTAGTTATTCCCATTGGCTTTACTGCCACTCGCTGTTACTTCTGCCTATGACCTTCCATTTCCGTAAACTTCCACTCCTTGCTGACCATTTTTTGCATTTACTTGTTGCTGCATAGCTGGAAATGCTGTCGCTTTCTCACTATATGCAGCTCACTACCGGATATCGTGTTTACCCCATGGTGGCTTGTGCTAGGCTCATTCGAGCTTATTTCATTGATGTTATTAGTTCTCTCACCTTCCACTGCCTTGTTTGGCTTTTTTGTATGTAAACACTCAGATCTCCTCACCACACTTGTTTCTTTGGGCATAACAGTAACATTTTGCATCATCGCGTCTTGACGTATTTCCTTTCACAATTGTAGACCATAGGCTAAAGCCACACCTCCAGCATAATCCATACAATCTCTTTCATATTTCTTTACTTTCCTTTTACTTAAGGAAGTATTAAGCTTTTCTAAATTGTCACAAACAGTGAGCATTTTACTATTAAAGTTGACTGAAGAAATGCTCTCTTTTAAGTTTTGCAAAATTAACACAAACTTTTTCTCACAGTTCAATCATTGTCACTACATTGAAGCTATGCAGCACTTCCATATATTGCACATCTGCTTTTTGATTTATTTCTAGCCATTTATCAACCAGATCTTTAGATAAATTCTCACCCGCTGGTAAGTTTAACACTTTCAGTCCTTTAGGAACTCTCTGGACCTTGAGACAATTTTCAGAAAAATTGCAAACATTTTAAATGGGTTAAATCTTTTTCTAATTTAGCAAATCTTTCATTATGGCTAGAGAACATTACTGTAGTAGTTTCTTGCTCACCGTTGTTAACAAATGGATTAGCTGGTTCAGCTAGACAGTTTTTTTAACACTTCTTCACTTGAGGACAGACTCATTCTTCTTTTACTAAAATTCATATTAGAAGTACCCTCATTGCTGGTAATGAAGGAGCCCAAAGGTGTGTCATTCAAAACATACCCTGCTGATAGCGTTGCAAAACCTGTGCTGAGATTCACATGGTTATCCATCTGGTGCCAGCTGCAGCACACAAACAATCACTTCCACAGTACCACAAACAAAATGAATCAAAATTCCAAAAAAAGTTGCCCGGTTCCAGATGAACAACAGCAAATTTATTGTAGAACAGTAAAACAAACAGATAATCCCAGTTAGTGCTTTCATCTCACTCCTATTAACTCTGATACTTCTTCAGACTGATTTTTGTAGGGATTGACTACTCCCTTGATCTCTAAGTGGACTTTTTCAAAGGTAGGGTTGTTGCTCTACTTAATGGTTGGTGTTGAAAAATTCACAGTGGCATTTACAGAGGCATAGAACAGATAATGAAAGGACAAGGGTGGGGGCAGGGATGGAGGGAAGGTAGAACGATGAATGTGTGAAAAGGACAGATTAGACAGGTTCACATGCTTTCTTCAGCAATTAAGTAAATACAAAATAAAGTAGTATGACATCATATAACAAACAGCACAGCATTTAGAAAAGGTTAAATTAGCAGGAATAAGCCAGGATTTGTCTGGTTTGGAGAGATTAAGAAAAATATTGTACGATCTGAAACTTTACTTTGTATGCATGGCACCACTTAGTAACATACTTTTTTACAGGACTCTGTTTTCTATCAAGCACAATCATGGTAGGTCAGTCACCTGCATCCAAGCTAAACAGTCACTGGCCATCAAGATGGAGTCCTTGATTAGCACTTTCTTCTCAGTATCTAAGCACCTGGCCTTTCTTATTGTTTTGTCAGTAGGCTCTTCAATATGCTCCTTCTTGGCTTGTCACTTAGACATTGATCTGTAGATATGGAAAAACTGGTATTAACATCACAATCAGTACTGGTCCACAACAGCCCTTTAAACAACTCCACTGAGCAAATTTACCTAGCTGTCTCTATGCCTGCTGTTCCCATATGTCTAATCTGTCTGCACATCAAATATATGTCACAAAACGGTAATGAACAAATGCACCCCCCCCACCAAAAAAAAAACTGCAGCTGTTCAGGATAATGTCAGTGTGAACTGACATTGTTATATAAACACTTTGGCAAGTATGGTAGACCATTACAGAGTAAAACAATTTTTTAACCCAGTTTATAAAATCCAGGGGTGAATGATTTGCACAGATGGCCTGATGAAGTGCAGATGGGTATGTTTTATTTTAAGCTTCACAATCTTTCTGCACAGCAATTACTTATACTTCAATTACCTCTCTCAGTTCACTTTTGTTTTATAATCCCTTAAATAAATCCCATAAAGCTTTAAATTTGGTTAATTAACAGAGCAATTATGAAAGCTCAGTAGTTACATATGTTAAGCTGAAGAATTTGAACTTACATTATTTGGGGTTAAGGTTCTTTGTCAATGAAGTGTCAAACTCTGTTCAATAGTAAAGTGAGGTTCATTGCTTTCCTTCTGCTTATATCACACTAATTTGGGTGTCTCGGCATAAGTATAATGGAAATGGGGGCTCAACACAGTCATGTTTCTTAGCTTTTGCATCATGCACACTGCCTAAACTTTGTATTAACTTCTCACAGCATCATGCACACACACTCTTGAACACCTGCAGGCAGCAATGCACATGCAGAGTTCAGCTCATGCCTCTTGGGGGATATGTCTAATTTTAGAACATACAGAGAGCCGAGTCGCTGAAATGCATTATTTACTACCAGTATATAACGAGAAGCTAGGTTTACATGTTTCACATCTCAGAGGGACATGTTGAATCATTATCATATACTACTTATACTGGGCTTTTCCACTATACTTCACAGGAATAAGCTACCCTCCACTGCATGAAAGCTGGCACATGTGATAATGCATATGACTATTAATGTTTAACCATTTCTTTCAGCAATGTATTATAGCTATCACTATAACTATAATACAATTATAAATGAGGGATACAATCCTAGTGACTTTAGAGCAAAAGTTGTCTTGTGGAGGAGGGTAAATTCTTTTGCCACCTACTCCATCAACACTGCATGGCAAGGCTACTGAAGGAGGGGATATCAAAGCCCTCATTATAAAGCAAATGCCTGGGAATCTTGGCAGAAGACCTCTCATGTACCACTGGTATGCCATCATATGCCAAAACTTCTCAAAAGCCGACTTCACACTTCTAAAAACTAGTGTGGTCTCCTTTAAGGCCCCTGAGCCAGTGGTAAACATTACTCAAACCGCTGAATCACTTACAAATGCCTTCTACCAGCACCTACAGGACTGCATGGATCAGGCAATCCCAAACAAAACTAAGACTCTTTGTGCCAAAGGCAAGCGTCCAGTCTGGTGGACCCCAGCCATAAACAAGCTCTACAACAAAAGGAGGAAGCTACTACAAGATAGAGCAAAATCCTTGAAAGGTAAGACGCCTTTGATCATTATAAGTAAAAAACTAAGAGCTCTCATAAAATCATCCAAGGCAAATTTTGAGAGAAAAATCGCCAAGGATTCAAAAGACAATCATAAGGCCTTCTTTAGCTATGTTAGAAACCTAGGAGGAAACTCCCAGATATGCTCAGAATTAGTTCAAAATGATGTGAAGATTACTGAACCTACACACATTGCCAACATACTGGCTGACAGGTTCAGTGCAAACTTCCCCTCCCCCCCAAAAGGAGAGATATCTATACCAGAGGATTGTAGCCCGCCAAACATCTCCAACGCCCAGGTGAGAACTGCTCTCTCCAAAGCAAAAAACACAGCATCCATGGGACCGGATGGTGTCCCCGGCTGTGTGCTCCATGAACTCAATGAGGAATTAAACCCGCAGTTAGGACAGCTGTTTAATCTTAGCCTCACCTCAGGATACGTACCCAAGGAGTGGCACACAGCGACTGTGGTCCCACTTCACAAGGGCGGTGCCTCCACCGACCCTGGAAATTACCGTCCCATTAGCTTGACAAGCCTTATCTGCAAAGCCATGGAGAGGATCATAATGGAACTCATAAATAAAGACATAGGGAACTTGCAGACTTTGGATCCAACCCAGTTTGGCTTTGTCAAAGGCAGATCATGCCTTTTAAACTTGGTTGACTTTTTCGAGACAGTCACCAAGGCCATTGATGAGGGAAAGGCAGTCCATACAGCCTACCTTGACCTGGCAAAGGCCTTCGACACAATACCCCACTCAGGTATCATCAAAAAACTCATCAGCTTAAATGTAAACCCATACATCACAAGATGGGTTGCAAACTGGCTAAGTGACAGAACCCACAGGGTCAGAGTTGCTGGAGCCATGTCAGACTCAAAACCTGTCACAAGTGGTGTCCCACAGGGCTCAGTCCTGGGTCCACTCTTGTTCGGCATCTACTTTTCTGAAGTACAAGCAAACACAGGAGGGTTATGGCTGACAAAGTTTGCAGATGACTGCAAACTGGGCCATAGTCAAAACACATCTGACACAGATATCCTTCAGAAGGGCCTCACAGAAACGGATAACTGGTGCCAGAGCCATGGCCTAAAGTTAAATGCCAAGAAATGCATAGTCATACCCTTCGGGAAAAACAAGGTTACCCCTAGCTACCATATAGGTGGCAATCCACTGAGCACAGAAGAAGTCATCAGGGATCTGGGGACCCAGGTTGACAGTAGCCTTTCGTTTGACACTCATGTTGCTAAAGTAGTTAGGAAAACCTTCTACATTGCCCACCTGATCATGAAGGGATTCACATCTAGATCAAGGGAGGTCATCGCTACCTGTACTCATCACTCATTAGACCTATGATTGAGTACAATGCCCCATTCGAATGTATCTGACCAGACACCTGCAGCAGCTGGAAAGGCCCCAAAAGTTCCTCACCAAAAGGATAAAGGGTCTCAAAAATATGTCTTATGCTGCCCGACTGAAAGAACTCCAGCTCTATTCAGTCTCATACCGCTTGCTCAGAGGTGACCTGTGCCTGACATATAAGGCCATGTCAAACCCTGATTTGATGAATATGCTTCACCTCAAAAAATCTAGATCCCTCAGAACCACAAGGGCGGGAGACTTAAACCTTGACACGGTTATTAATAGAACATGCTGGAGGGACAGATTCATCACCCAGAGACTCCCTATGCTGTGGAACAAAATCCCGGTACATGTGAGGCAGAGCACCTTGCTGGCCTTGTTCAAGAGGAATCTTGACCAATGAATGGGAGATCGCAGATATACCCCAGGGATTACTTCAGTGTCACTGCTTGACAGAGGCACAGCAAAAAAATAGGCATAGTTTTATTCAAACTAAAGGGGTGGTGAAAGCCAAATAACTATGGGCTAGGCTTATAAATGCCCTTGGGCAGATAGCCTAGTATGAACCTATGAACCTATAATGGTGAACAATGCCACTGCCATGGGAGGCTGAGTTGAGGAACCCACAACCACCTATGTACTGAACGTAATCCATGGCTTCCATCCACATGCACACTGCTACCCTTTCCTTTACAAACGTTTAAATACACTCCCATTTCTTTCTTTTTTCTCTCACCCTCTGATGAAATTGCAGGAAATGCTCAACTGCACAAGAGAGAGCAGGAGTGCCTCAGGCAGGGTGATTATACCTGTTAATATGTAGTATTAATGTACATGTTAGCAATCCAGTCAGTTGTAATAGTAGTGGTCAGGGTATGTATGGGTTTTATGTAGGGTTGTTAACTTATCAAGTATGCAGTGTGGTACTTTACTTTGGTAAACACATGATTTGCCTGGAATATTTACACCTATAAACAATGGCACATGCTGTAGTTAAATCTTTACCATGCAAACAAGGTCAGTGCTGTAGACTGACAGTTGTATATGATATATCCTATAATGTTAACATGTTTAGGATGCTAACTAAATGGGTTAATGTAATTTCAACAGATATGTTATCAAGTATTTGTTGCCCATAAAGTTCAGGCTATTTGCTATTTTACATATTATATTGCAAACTGCAACTGCCCATATAGTGAGTGTTCTGCATAAAGGAAGACATGAATCATCCCTTGCTGTATATATTATTGGCACTAGGTTCCATGTTTAATACTGAATGGGATCAATACATGGTAGATGATAAATCTAACACTATTGGCAAGTACACCATCACCACCACCATTGTCACTGATGTATCTAGCTGCCACTGTCACCTCCACACATATAGTAGCACATGCAGCACTCACTGGTACCATCCCTGATGTGGAACGTGCAGTTATAGAACATGCAGGTGACAGTGAAAGTGGAAGTGACATCTATAATACCCAGCAGTAGATGGAGGAAATAGTAGGGGCTTATTGTCAGGTGCCTGAATTGCCAAACTGGCTGCTTAGAGACTATCCAATGGTGACTCATTTAGTTGCATCCCTTGCATACACTGGCTTTAGCTTCAGAGCCAGGGCACAGTGGTGAGGGATCCCAGGGTGTGACAAAGCTCCCATTGTATCATGGCTGACAAGAATTGCAGCAGCACACTTCATCATATCCCCTGTCCTGGTGTCCCCTTCCCTTTTTTGTCTATGACTGCTACTGTTTGTTATCTAGTCCTATACATCAGCCTTGTCTTTTCTATATGTATCTGATGCCTCCTTCTCTGTGTTTCCCCTATCTATCTATCTATCTATCTATCTATCTATCTATCTATCTATCTATCTATCTATCTATCTATCTATCTATCTATCTATCTATCAATATATCTATCTATCTACCTATGTCATAGAGACCTGGCCTAGAAAAATATTCTCTCTTTTCTCATCTCCATCCTACCCATTTCCTATTATACCTCATTATGATCCACCCTCAGTTTGCTTAACCATTTCCATCACCTTCCTATATTGCCATTTCTTACCTTTATTTTGGTCAGGAAAAGCTGAAAGAAGAACAACATTTTGGTCATGTCGTAATCAATGATCAATGCACGTTTCATAACTGTTTAAGGCTGACACATAACTTCTCCTTATTGCCACTATTGTATGCACAGAATCACACAGAACCACATCAAAGCTCATGTTCTATAGACAAGCAATGCTTGTGCTTCTATTTTCTTACATCCCCAGCATTGCACTATGTGTCCTTTCAGAAGTCCCTTGTGTAGCAACAAGATGGACATTTAATGAGCTGTAGTCCTCATGCTCCTTCCCCCATGTATTCACTCTTAATGAGCTTTAAGCCTTATCTCACTAACAAAGCAAACAGTAGTGAGCTGGCCACTGCCACCCGACATTTTTCTGAATGCCAACCTAAGTATTTGCTATTAGGATTTGACCAGACTGAAAAAGTACAATGATGTTTGCAATTTGTAGGACAAGCAGCTATGCCAGCAGGCAAAACAAATTCTATCCTCTCCTCATATGGGCAACATGGAACTCTTTCATGAAACCGACCTACTGTGCACGCAGACCAACTCATGGTGGAACACAGAGGAAATTACATGATTTCCAAAGACAATCATGTACAACACTTATTGGCTGTTGTTGCTCTGAATACCCTTAGGCAATTCTATGGAGTAGCATCTATTTAGTAATAAAGCTGATATTCTTCCTGATTACATCATTAGCAGTAGTTAAATTCTTATCCCTTTTCTAAAAAATGTGCTTTCGGATGAAATTTTTAGATTTTGGATGTCAAGTATACCATGTTAGTCTGCACAGTGATGGAAATTTTGATGTAGGCCTAAGAAGATATGCCCCCCATCCCATCTCTGTCACACACACTCACACATATGTACAAAGACAGAGACCGCTACACTGTCCCAAAACCAGGAGTTGGCACATTAATATAGCACTGTCACTTGACACCTTTAATTAACCATTGACGTCTTCCAGAGCCTCCTTATAAACATCACTTATTGGCTGCTTATGGCAATTCATACTCTGGAATTAACAGATGAATGGAAATGGAATGCTTTTGTATGTATTACATATGAGACTGTTTTGTAAACAAACCGAGACCTGAGCCAGAAGAAATCAGTTTTAGAATGACTGAAAAAATCCTTAAAGATTAAAGCTTAAACATTCTTCCTCACAAAATTCTTATTCTAGTCCTCTTTTTTTTCATTTATTTAATACAGCGAGCATAAATGTTATGAAAAAAATGGTTTTAACCCCATGTGTGTGTATGTATGTATGTATATATATATATATATATATATATATATATATATATATATATATATATATGTGTGTGTGTGTGTGTGTGTGTGTGTGTGTGTGTGTGTATGTAAGAGGTTACGAAAACAATAAAATCACCTGCTCTGATGTTAATTTTTAGATTGACAAAATGAATGTCCTAGGGACATGTACTAGAGAATGTTCCCAGTCTCCATGTGTGAGAATGCTAAATGAAAAAAGATATGTCTTTTTTCTTGCCATTGCAACTTTCATTTTTCTAACCAACAGAAGTTAGTTTTTTTTTCTGTTGTTTGGATAAGTAGTCTTTTGAGTAACTACCACATAGAACATCTCCAGCTATTAACAGCTTTACAATGTATAAATAAAAGACAAGAAGTACAACATTTATGAAGTTTAATGTATACAACTATTAGCATTTTGGTCGTCTTTTTGACGTGATGGAACCACTCTAGTAGCAATTCATCTTCCTGTTTCTTGATTTGTAGTTCTTTGACACTTGGCTCAAAATTATGACCCATGTTCTGCAACAGAAACCACTGCCCATATTACAAAATTTACATTACTAACCAAGAACACCTGATGGTAACAATTTCCTCCGTCATGTCTGCTCACATAGCATTCCATCACAATTACTGACAATAAAATCCATAATCGCTACTAACACATTCTTAATACTTTTATATCTGATATTGTTAATTACAGTAAACTTTTTTATGTTCTGTATGTAGTAAAATTATTTAGTTCAGATTTCTGTAGTACATGTGCAGTGGTTGTGAAATGCATGCTAAAAATCAATCTAAACCAACTATATTTGAAATATTGAATATAGCAAAATAAATAAAAGAAATGGCATCTGCAGAAAAAAAGGTAGAGGCACATTTCACTGAAATAAATGGAATTTGCGGGAACAATGCATGCAGGATTGTGTTTAAGAAGAGGATAGAATGAGGTTTAAGGGAAGGCAGGAATCAGGCAATTTAAGTAATGCTGGACTAAAAGACACGTGTTATAAAGAAAAAAAAACATGTGCAATGTATAAAGTGCTTAAATGGGAAAATGTTAATATAGCTTGTTTTCTGTTCTGTCAATGTACATACGCATGTATCTCTTAAGTGATAATTTAATAAATGTGTTAAAAATGTGCATTTACGTAACCTTTTCATAGAAAACCTGTGCTTTAGTCATAGCTAAGAAAAGGGTGACTATATCAACCATTTCAGTTATCCCAGTTAATAATGGTGTAGATAAAACCGAAGTGAAATAGTAGCCTCTTCCATTTAAACCACAGTGAAATGATAGCCTCTTTCATTTAAAAATCACACATTTTTTGAAGTGATAAGGAACTGCTTAGGGGCTGAAAATGTGACTACATTGAATAATAAGTTCTAAGAACAGTAGAGGCAAATTGTCTGAAATACAGAAACACAATTATTGATGCTATCAGTATTTCTCTCCTTTTTTATTTTAACAAATTAAATCACTACATTTAAAGCTGGTAAAGCTTTTAGTTTATCAGCATTGGAGATTTTACTTTTGCCTGCAGCTGGTTTCTTGATCTTCTAAGTTAGTCCTTTTTTTCAGAAGTTCTAGCAAATAATTTACTAGGACATGTTAAACTGTTTCAGATATATAAACCTTTACGGATAATGTACACAAGTAGGCTTCTGAATGCATGGCATTTTATTTTATTTCCATCAGGTGTCACACGTGAGTATATGACATTTGATCATGTTTGCATAATGTTGACCATGCCCAGATTATGCCTTCATTATGTTATTTAAAGAAAAAGAAAAAGACTATACATAAATCTATCTACACATACACACACACACACATATATATATATATATATATATATATATATATATATATATATATAGATAATTTCTCAATCAAATGAGTTATTTTTAATTTTAACCTACATTTTGCTTGCAACATAACTAGGACATGTTGGAGAGACAGATATGTTTCTCTGAGAATTCATATTCTCTGGAGCAGGCTCCCTATTCATATCAAGAAGAGTTCCTCACTAACGCTATTGAAGTGTGGACCAAAACATGGGTAATCAGCAATTCATCCCTGGCTTGGTGCCTATTTATCTGATGGACAGAGATAGTCAGTAAATTCCCCATATAAATTTAATTTGTGGGTCACATTTGGGTTGCACGGCTAAGATTTTAAGGGCTGTAGCTGTCATTAGCCTATACACCTATGAACCTATTGAACCTATGAACCTCAAGAATATGCCATGGTTAAATCTCAGTTGTCTGGAGCTGCCAGTATGGTGGGGTTATATTCATTGTTGAGCTAGACTGAATGGTGTCAAGTGGTTCATAGGCCTTTACTATTTCTGTCTGATACTTTCTAGCAATATTCTGATTCCTTTGGGGGAAATATGACTCACACTCAAGCTAGGGTATGCAGTACCAGTCTAGAATATTCCTCAGAAGATCTATCATTGCATCATAGCTAAATATCATATATATTTTTCATATTTAACAACTACAGTGGTGTATAATCCATTAATTTAATTAAAACTGTAGCCATGCTGAAAATTAACCCTGCCCAAATGTAGCCCCACATTTTTCCAGTTAACTATATCCATTCATTAATTAATTAACTAGAATGTAAATGACACCTATTATATAAGAAGTGCTTATGGGAATAATAACTTGGAACTGAAGAAGTCTGTTTTGGTGAGGGAGAAGAACGCGCTTAACTTTCTTTGTGTTTGGAATAAAGTGTGTTCATAAGAACTCTGGTCATGTTTTTACTGTGGAGGTATGGAGCTTATGGTGTGGACTCAGTGAATTGCTTTTCTAAGTTGGTTTTGATCAAATATACTGCCAATTTCATCTGAGTGGTTTTGTTTTACAAGTTATTTTTGACTATATCATATGTTGTAAATCTGAGTATATGACATAATAGGAGATAAATACAAAGATTTCTAGTGACTTTTTTCTTCTTATCATTTGGAATACACTAATTTGGTTTCAAGTGTTGAACAATGGAGTAATAAAGCATGTGATGAAAAGAGGAAGAAAATAAGATTTAAAGCAATATAGGGATGGAGATGCCTACCCACTTAACCATGTCCTCATGGGTGACAATAACACTAATTTATCAGTGGAATAAATCCAATGACTCAACTCAAGATGCAGCAGCTGAGGACAATCTTTCAAACTGGAACCAGCCTAGTTCCAGGGTTTTTCCAAATGATGAATACCCAACATATATTCCGCTATCCAATGTCCCTTTAGACAACCCCTTCCCCAGGAGATTGGAAAGAACTGCAAATCGCAAATGAAGGGGGAACAACAACTTGAATTCTTTTAATTCCCACTCAGAGCAGAACAGGAACAAAAACAACCACAATTACTGAAGGAAAAGGAAGGGAGCTTGGACATTTTAGTCATTCATCAAAGATTGTTTTTCTTAAAACTATTTCAATATTTTTTAATTTAGTCATTTGGACATTAACTTGGATTATTTTAGAGGGATTTACTTTTGTCCCATTAATTTAGTGGTCTTTCTAATTAAGTTAAAACTTTTTGACCAGATGACTTAATTTAGCTTTACAGTTGAACCCCAATGAGTACATTGAGGGTCCTGCAGGTCAGTCCACCATTAATTATTTAAAAAAGAAGAGTATTTTCTAACCACAGTCCATCCTACTGTTCAGGTATTGGAAAAAGCCTGTGAAAAAGATTTATTCTGATTTTATAATATATTTGCAAGGAAGTAGATCAACAATTTAAGTAAAGCTGAGAGGTTATTACTAACATCTTTACAAAACGCTAAGAATATTTGAATAATGAAATGAGACAAAGGGGGAAGCATTAGTACCTGTGAAACCATTGATCATTTAGAGGATATGCTTTCCATTTTACATGATTATGACAAATATGAGCAGGTATCTAGGAATCAAATTTACATTTCTTACAGAAAGATTGGTTTACAGTTGTTTGATTGGAATACGCAGGGGATGATATCCTCAAAAATGTATAATTTTCTGACCATTAGATTTTCCATTATACCATCCATTTTTTGGTTTACCTAAAATAAATAAAGCTATAACACATCCCTATCATAAACCTATTGTTGCTGAACAGATTTCCAAAACCTACCCTTTGCTGTTATGGTGGACAGACATTTGAAACCTTTCCTACAAAGTGAGATACATCTTCTTAAGTATTCCTGGGATTTTCTGAGAAGAATTAAGGAATGCTTTATTTATTACTTACTTGATGTTTGTTTACCGAGAAAGTCCAACTGAATGGGTGCCCATTTTCAGTGGAGGCCCAGGGAGAAAAGTTCCAGAGACAATTAGCATAATTATATTAAATTACATTAGCTTGTTAAACAGCAATATCGCACAATTCTTAAAGACCAAGAAATTCACATTAATAGGCACAACATACATTAGTTAAAACAATCTTGCATATTAGTTGCATATGTTAGATTTTTATAAGGAGAATATTTCCATGAGACAGGTGGACTTTCCAGTTAAATGATACAGACAAAAATATTCAATTAGACAGTTAAATGAATATTATTATAATAGTGTGCTTATTTTGTAGGTCTTGCTGAACAGGGTTGAGAGAGGAGAGGAATTACAGAGGGGAAATAGGTGATGGGAGCTAAGTGTTAAAGTGTAGAGTGAGGGGAAGGATAGGAAAGAAAAAAGAGGAGAAACAACCATTAGGAGAATGTATAGTGATGGGGAGTAGATGGTCAAAGAGGAGAAAATAAGATGTTATGTTAATCGAGAGGCAATAGGGTTAGGAGGAGATAGAGCAATATTAAGGTAAGGTATGCTAAGTGGAGTGAGAGGAAGACAGAGTGATTTGGGTTGCTGTGGGGGGGGCTATGGAATGAATAAATTTATGTTTTGTTGGGAGGAGAGAGGAGATGGAGTAGAAAAGTGTATTGTAGGGTTATAAATGATGGTCAGTAAGGGTGGAAGAAGGTGGCTGTGATTAGCTAATGTACAAGAAGAATGGGATTTAACAAGGACTAGAGCAGGGGCAAAGCCAGGTGTTGATTAGGTGATTCTTGTAATTTGTTGAAACATGTGGGGTTAGTTGCAGTTATCATAGGTTGAGGAATAGTGCTCCAAATTCTGGAGACATAGTTGGAGTAGAGTGTGTCTCCAGCACTATTGTTGGATTTGGTGATTTGTAGTAGAGATTTGTTTGAGGAATGGAGGGCCCATTTGTTGTTATAGGGTTAGAGTAGATTTTGGAGAGCAGGGAATTTTTCTGGTTGGTGTATCAGGCTGTGAGAAGTGATCAGCTGGGTATAGGTTAAGTAGTGGGGTTGATGTAGGGCAGAGCAGTGGTGGGATCTGTGTGGGGAATTTGTTGCAATTATGGCTATTTTCTTATAACAAGCTTCTAGTTTTGTTAAATTTGTTTTCTTTCTTTTGGTAAAACTTGGTGAGGCATATAGCAGAATAGAGAGTGGAAGGATTCTGACAATTGACTGTCTTGTTGTGTTGGTGAGGTGTGGTTTTATTCTAAACAGTGTTCTTAGTTTTATGTGGGCCTTTTTGATAATATGAGATAGATGTTTGCCAAATTTCATATTATTGTCAATTAGAACATTGAGCAATTTATTTTGAGATACTGTAGCTATTATGGTATTGTTGGACGAATAGCTATGAAATGAGGATGGACAATCTAAGGATTTACTGCATCCAAAGAAAATTACTTTAGTTTTGTTTGGGTTAAGAATCAGTTGTGAGAGCCAGGATTCCACAAGTGAGAAAGAGCATTATGTAATTTTTTCAAGTTGTGGTAGGGTGGGTCAGTGCAGATGAGTGTAGAATCATCTGTGTGCTACAGAGACAAGTTGGGTGGCACTGTGAAGTTTATTGGTAAAAATACAGAAGAGCAGTGGACCTATAATTGAACCCTGGGGGACTCCCATGGTGACAGGCAAGAGAATGGAGAAATCTTTCTGCTATTTGACTGCTTGTTGTCAGCCTGTTAGGAAGTTATGGGACCATGAAAGAGAAGAGTGACAGAGTTTTAGGGTGGAGACTTCAGTGAGGTTTCCTGTAGGAGATTGTGTTGAAAGCTTTGAACAGGTCCAGGAAGATGGAAGATACTAGTTTGCCTTCATTTCTGTGTTGGTTGATTGTATTTGTAAAACTTAGAAGAGCAGTTGTGGCACTAATATTGGGGTGGAAACCATGTTGTCTATTTGTTAGAAGGTTGTTAGATAAGAGGTAGTTCATGAGTTGGGTGTGAATACATTTTTCTGGTATTTTAGCTAGGGGAGATATAATTGCTATTTTTATGTAGTTAGATAGTTCAGTAGAGTTCCCACTATTATGTAATGAGATGATGTATGACATTTTCTAAATAATGGGAATGTGGTGCTCTGTGATTGAGTGGTTAATTAGAATAAAGATAGGATAGGAGATGGCATCAGCTACTATTTTAAGGTATTCTGTAGGTAAGTTGTCAGCTGCTAGGGTTGTAGGTTTAAGTTTGCTGAGCATTTTTTTATGGTATTGGTTTGGATGGGTTTGAAGGGGACGATATCAGTGGTTTCACCGGATGCTATTGGGATAGTTAGAGAAGCATTGCTGTTGTTCTTAATAAGTGATAGTATAGATTTAGTAAAGTATGTGTTGAACTGTGTTGCTATACTGTATATTGATTGTGGTTGTTAAAGTTGCTGCTGAAGGTTGGCTAGACTGGATGAGTTTTTTTTATAGCGAGCCAGACTTTTTGTGGGTTGTTTTGGTGTTTTTTCTGAATTTCACTATAGTAGGCTTTTTGCCATGTTTGATCTGGATTTTGGCTTTAATTCTAAGTTGCTTTTAGTATTCTAGGTTGACTTGAGTTTTATTGGTATACTATTGTTCCCAGACTTTATCTCTTACTTCAAGTAGTTGTTTACTAACTTTTGTTAGACATGTAGCATAATTTGATTTTAATCTTATGGTTCTGCATAGAGTTAGTTTATTTAGTATGTTTAGGAAAGCAGTATTAAAGTAATGTATGGTAGAATCTAAGGGTAGTGTTGTAAGTGGGGTCCAGTAACAGAGGTGAAGGATGGAGATGAAGGTTTAAGCATTAAAGACTTTTTCGTTATGGATTTGTCGATAGGTAATATTTCTGGGGGGGGGGGGTAAAGACATTCCCCCAGATTCATTAATCTTCTGTGCAGGACTAGCATAGTCCTAAATAGATGTGCCCATGTAGGAGGAGGATGGCAGCCCACCATGCATATTAATAAAGGCACGCTGCCTGACCTCCCATGCATACACGGAGCATGTACGAGTGCAGGGGGCATGTCTGAGAGCAGAGCTCTCAGAATAAACACACCCCTGCAATGTAGAACAGCAAAAAGTGAAAATAAATGAGCAAGACCTCTCATAGGTTTTCGCATATCCCCACCAACAGTCCCTCATGTGTAGAACAGCAACAGTATATATAAATAAACTGAAGAAACCTCTTAATATTTTTTTTTTAAATCTGAGTACAGCTAACCGTAGGTGCGCGGGTGTGCCCATCGCTTAGCTACGGTTAAAACAGCATAAAAGGCTGAAGAGGATAACAAGGAAGATATATGCAAATGAAGCAGCACAGCAATAGTGTAGTGGGCAGGCAGAACATCACCTAATGAGCAGGCATTCTCGGTTCGAGTCCCACTGTAGCACATACCATTTTCCATGTGAAATCTGTAAATGAACATGTATAACCTACGAAATAACATGAACTGGAATACTGCATTAAATGCACATGTGAAGTGTCAGTGTCATAATGAATAAAGCACTAGTAAGTATGTTTAAGCACCAATAAGCAGTAGTAAGCATATGTAAGCACTAGTAATTGACTGTAAGCCCATTTGCATGGGGGTAAGCAATGCACACACAGGTTAAGCAATTCTGAAACTAACTCTCTGTAAGCATATGTAACCAGAGGTTAGCATTGCTTACCTTCACACAAACCAGCGCAAACATGCTTACAATTGCCTAAAAGTGCCTTAATCACTCTGTATGCATCAGCTGCTGTTCTGGCCAGAAATAAAAGTAACCAGCCTTTGCAGGATGTGAATCCATCACCCTCTACACTACAGTCGCAGTAGTTGACCACTAAGCCATCACAGCATTATTCAAGAATGAGGTTCCAACAAACAAATCCTCAGCATAGGAAAACCAAGATGAACATGTGAAAGAAATGTATATACAGTGTAATATTGTATAAACTGCTATATAACATAAATATGTGAACTGGAATACTGCAGTTAGTCCAGATGTGAGGTGTTATTGTAATAAAGTGGGCTTAAAATGGCTCACAAGGGTAGTTAGCCTAGTACTAATCTATGAACCTATGAATCTATACGTTCCCAGGACCCCATACAGTGTACATACACATGAATCAAGGATACAAGACACATATATAACATGCAGTGAAAAAGAAATCAATGCCAAAAGGCAAATATCATGCAAATCAAATATTAAGCACCACTAAGCGTTGCATAGCACGGATTCCCAGACTACTGGCTGGATACTACCAGTGGGAGAAACAGTGTTAACCTGCTAAGTCTAATCTTGAAACAAACACATGTTCATCCCTGGCGGGATGACCCAAAAAAATTATGCTAAAAAGACTCTTTTGGGTAACATATCATGCCTCAAAGGTAAGAAAGAAGGGTACATATGTTTGCAATCTAAATGTTTGGGAAGCCTGAAGATCCATGGCTTGAGACAACTTACATGATGGGTCCCGAGAAGTGGAGAGTGGGCAATTTGTAATGGTGTGGTTAGATTCGGCTGGAACCTGTAGGAAGGATGATTGCTGTGGAGGAGGAACGGGGGGAGGGAATTATGGGTATGACATTATGGATTGAGGCGTGCTGGGGTTGGATGGACCCATTCTAATAGGACTGCCTTGTGGATGTAAGCGAGAAAGGAGGGGGGGGCAGGAAAGGAACTGAGACATAGCATTTCCCATGGCAAAGCACATTATAAGCAATATGTATGTTGCATAACCCATGGAATAACATATATATATATATATATATATATATATATATATATATATGAAATGAAGTACTGCGGAAACAAAATAACATATATATATATATATATATATATATAAACTGGAGTACTGCAGTAAAGGCACATGTGAGGTGTCAGTATCACAATGCATAAAGCAGTAGTTAGGTTAAGCAGCAATAAGCAGTAGTAAGCATATGACAGCACTAGTAAGCGAGTTTAAGGCCATATACGTGGGGGTGAGCAATGTGCATACAGGTTAAGCCAATCTGACACAAACTATCTTTAAGCATATGTAACTGGAGGTTTGTGTTTGCATGATGGTAAGCACTGCACACACAAAGTAAGCAATATCGAGGCTAACCTGGTGTAAATGGATGTTACTTGCAGTTGGCAATGCTTACTGTTGCGCAAAAATGCTTACAACTGCTTAAACATGCCTTAATCACCCTGTATCCCACCGCCCTCATTCTACCCAGCAACAAAATTAACAGCCACTGTAAGGCTCAAATCCAAGACCCTGCATACCACAATCACAGTAAATTACTACTACACCATGTCAGATATACATAAATCTTAAGTATTCTCAGACATATCATGCAGCACAGTAAATCTGCATAAGGGGAATTGTACTAATATCATAACACTCAACCTCGTATTGCAAACATTCTAGACAAAGTGTGACAAAATTGGGTACAAATTGGGTTAAATTTGAAATATTGTTCTTATACATGTAAAAAATTGCTAGTTAAACAGTGATTTGCTGTAATACACATAATCTGAACAACATGAAGACTGAAACTCTTATGTATCGACATTCCTGACTGACCTCATTCCTGACACCATCCACTTCAATTGGCCAGACGAACCTGGGACAGGCCAAAATTGTGAGCCAAACATGCATGGACATATGGACAGTTATAGATCTGTAAATGCAGGGAGATACACAGCTACATATAAATGTATGACTCACACATAAATCATATCACATCAATGGCATATAGGTAGATAGAGAAATATGTTCACATATATTTATATATATATATATATATATATATATATATATATATATATATAAATATAAATATAAATATATATATATATATATATATATATATATATATATATATATATATATATATATATGTCTATAGATAGATATGTGTAGTGCATCTCCAAATAAGACAAACAAGCGGAACTTCCACCACAAAATTACTGACCATATGCACTGTTAATCGGGGTGGGGGGTTCAAATGAGGGATACCTGTTGATTACTTCTTTGCCCCCCCCCACCACAGCCGTAACAGATATGCTGTGCAATGCAATATCCAGCACATGCAGTTCTTGACCCCAGGACCCTCCACAACACAGCTACAATGGTTTAACAGTAAGCCAGTCCAACTGCAAATAGTCAGGGCAATATCTGTAACATATGCAGAAAAGTCATTTGACTGTAGGGAATGTCAGTGTGGAAGGACTACACATTACAATGCTGCAGATATGCACACACATGTATACATATGCATGTATATTCATATAGACATATATGTACACATGTATATATAGGGATATATCTATAGATATATATATATATATATATATATATATATATATATATATATATATATATATATATATATATTTACACATATAGGTGTGTATACACATATACACAGACCACACATATTAGTAGCCATACATATGTAGAAGTACTGTAGATGTACTGGGTGCACAGTATATCTCAGAAACATAACCCCTGTAAGTGGCACCTGTGAAAAGTGTAGTGTGGCAACCATTTCCACAAATGAGAATACGTAACAGTCAACATATATCCACTCACAATTCAATGCGCAGGACACCACACACAGGTTTGCATACTCAGAAAACCTTTAATCTGTGTAAAATACAATAATGTATGCCATTTGTGACAGCACATAGATTTCCCAATACATATTCCATGATGGATGCACGGCCCATACAAAAGAGTAGATGCAAGCACTGTGGATATATAACATACTATGCTGTCCAGGCTGAGGCCTGCAATTAGTACAACATTAAAAAAATTAGCATTCAAGATGAGAAACAATCAACAATCACAGATGTAGGCCATCAGCCTCCATTTACAGCCTGTAGTCAAACCCTAGGGGAAAATGTAGTAGTTGTGGTAGTGTCACTGTATCTCGTACATAACATTGCTTAACCTAACATCTCACTATCACACTGACTGACTGAACTTTGTGTAACACTGTAAGATGTAGCCCATCACTGTTCCCATGCAGGAATGTATGAAAGTGTATAGCCATACACCTCAGTGTGTCTTAACAATTCTATCCCTAAAAATGTGTCACAGCCAAAGTTAATGGCATTGACCCCCTCCCTCCAAAAGGCTGTACAAGGGCAAGGAACACTGTGTACCACACACTGAACTTTGGAATGTACAAAGGCACATATGTGTTTTCCAGCTGTTACCCCCATATATATGGACCTTGCCCAACAGTTGTTGTGGGGGTCCATGACATGACTGGGATGATAACAGTAATGCTAGCAGTAAATAATGATAGGCCATTACCTAACAACCCCCTACTGTATCACAGCAAGACAAAGACTGGCATATATGTGGAGGACAGAGGCAGGAACACAGGGCCATATTTGCATTATTGCTGTTACACACCCTAGAAGTTGCTGGTGTCACAAGATTTGTTGCAAAATACCCTTATGCAGGAATACGACATTGAAATACAAATGGATGTAGCCATGTACTGATAGCAGTCAATAGGCAGAATGCCATTGATATATCTGACACAAGACCTGTGTGGTGCACAGACAAATCCTAACAAGCAATCCTATGGCTATCATATGGATAGGTCCACAGTTGAGAGCTAAGCAGACAGACTACATTCCATGGTAAGCTACCATGTACACAGAAACCCTGTAAGACCAGCAAGATACAATGCACATAACACTACTCACGCTGTCTGTAGGTCTGGAACCTTACCCAAATATGTATTTGGCCTGTGTCTGCAGGTTCTGCTGTAAGAGGTATTGCTACCTGCTGTCTGTAACACTGTTGTCCACACACATGAAGTATGTCCTCCATACTAGAAAGGTGAAGGGACAATGCCCACATAAGTCAGCAATTTATAGTTCTGGGTTGCCATGACAGTGGTTATCTGAAGTACTACACAGCAGGCTGCACGCAATTAGCAACTGGTGGACACTGAGTGGTGCAGAGCCCAATACCTGATCATGTGCAATACCTACAAAAGCATGCTGCAATCTATTCAAACCAGCTCAATCACTCTACTGGAGAGACACAGAGAGAGAGAGAGAGAGAGAGAGAGAGAGAGATAAAAAAAAACAAATAAAGCTCAGGGATTTGTTACAGCAAAAAAAAAACATAAAAGGTATGTGGAACATATATGTATTTACTAGCATGTAGTATTTGGTATTGAATAATAGCATTTATAATGTGAAATGATTTATATGTGCCATCAGTAGTTGTTCCTGTAATGATGTTCTGCTCAACAACTGCTCTGGAAAATACTGTCTGTCCCTGTGGGCAGTGGGACATACCTGTCAACTGTGCAGAATAGCAGTGAATGACAAAGATGTGATCCATATCTGTGTTCTGTATATTACTGTAGTAAATGGATGGTGGTGGTATTAATACTGTCATGATAGACACATGGGTGTCAGAGCACAACACCTGCAGGACAGTCATGTTAATGTGTAGCATAGCATGCACAACTGCCATAGCTGTATAATATGCTTATCTACAATCTGTCAACATATATACCCCCCTAATCTTAGTCTGTGTTCACATGTGACACCTGTCTGTGTTTCAGCAAGGCAGAACAGTTCAGCTGTGAACAAAAGAGAGTTACAAGAGTGTGGAGCAGATGTTTGTACGCACCCCATATATAGATAAATATATGTGTGATATATATTCACAGCTGTGTATGTCTACAGAACCTCAGACAGTTTTATATATATATATATATATATATATATATATATATATATATATATATGTATGTATGTATATAAACAACACAAAAATTATATCTGCACATATATCTACATATGTGTATGTATATATATATATATATATGTGTGTGTGTGTGTGTGTGTGTGTGTGTGTGTGTGTGTGTGTGTGTGTGTGTGTATGTGTGTATGTCCACAAACACACATATATATAATACTGACACACACACACATATATATATATATATATATATATATATATATATATATATATATGTGTGTGTGTGTGTGTGTGTGTGTTTGTGTCAATACATGTCCCCTGCCATGACATGTGTGAGAGAACATCACACATTAATATACAACATATCTATACAGCAGTACAGGGCTGCAAAATGGACTGTGGAGTGTGGTGTGGTGTGTAACCCATGTTGGGAACACATCACAATTGTTTGAGAAGGTGGGATATCTATATTGGTGAAGGGTAGTAGTCACATATTGGTATGTAGGTTTTGTTGGATGACAAAGAAGACAGAATACAGGGCTGGTAGATGACACGTGGTGGATAGACACTGTGGATGGGTAGTTTTATTTGGAATGTGGAGGCCATTGAGCCCCCATATGGGAACAAAGGGACCAAGGTGCCCACCCATGGACAGTCACAACAGCATCTACATGGTCATAAAAGTGCCTGGGCTGTGGGCTGAGCAGGAGGAGCAAGCATGTCTAACCTGTTTATGTGTACTGCATGCCTCCAGGTGATGTAGCACATACCCCATGTCTCTGTGGAGCTCCCTATGCACCAGACCCTGGACATAACTGTGGGTGACAGAAATATGTCTGTGTGCACACCTTGGGGGGGAGACACCATCCCCTGAGGTGGTTCCACATGAAGGTAGTGCAGGACCATTAGATAATGAGGTTTCATGGTGGGTTGTGGATGTGATGTGGCCTGGTAACATGTCCACATTAGGTGGGAGAGGTGTTCCTGCTTGCAAATACCCCCTACACATACCATTGTGTCACTGGCATGAAACATATGTGGGTTGTAATAGTCCACACAATCACAGAACATGTCCAAAAGCATGCATAGATATCCCCAGTAATACAGAATGGCAGATGTGTAGCAATCACATAGCAAGCATACCACATGTATATGTGGAAACATAGTGACTGTGACAATGGCATGCAGGTGAAATACTCCATAATAGGCCAGTAATTCTATTGTCCCCACAGGGAGCATTTCTACAAACACATAGCAGATGTGTGGTACAATACAATATATGCCCCAATGGTACATAAACTGGAGCCATACCACTTGCGTTGTGTGAACATTTAGTTGGAGCAGATATGGGGGTGGAAGACTGATATTTGTATTGTATTATGGTAACTATGCTGGAAGAGGCTGTTGATTATGATGTCATACTCAGTGGCACTGTAGGCAGGATGCCTTGGCTGTGCCATTGTCCATGAAAGACAAAGATGGAAATATGTCTGTAGTAGCCAATAACAAATGGCAGCCATTCACAACACATGTGGACCACACCAGGGTGTTACTTGGATGACAATAGGGTGTCCTGGACAAAACAGACCCCAAACAAGGGACAGAGGTAATGGAGTAACAGGTCATGTGTTGTGATCATGTGTCTGAGCTATTAGATGAATTATACTTGAGTGATTGGCTTCAGTTATTGTAATTATTCAAGTATGATGCTGGATGGGGAAGTACAGACAATTGAGTAGGGACTTTGTCTATACACAGGTAAAGTCCATTATTGTGTTGCAGTTCCAGGGTGTGTGCATGTCTGTGTATATGTGTGCGTGTGTGCATGTGCGTGTGCATGTGTGTGTATGTACTGTTAAGTGGTGATGTATGGGTCTTACAGTCCGTTTCCTGTTTTCCCTTCACAAGTGATGGCTGGGCCCCTCCCGCAGGGAATTTGATGCTACTGATACAGACAGTGACCATGAGGATAGGTGTGTTGAGGCATAGGCTGGGTTGTCAGGGGCTGATGCTGGGCCACCAGTTGACATCCCACAAGTATCCACCCCATCCATGCACACAGTCATACTGTCTCTACATACCTCATCACCATTGGCCTTAGCTGAAAGACAGTCTACAGTTGGCATTGGACAGGACAGTGTGGTATCCATGGCACATGTGACAGGACACAGCAGCAATAGCCGGATGTCTGGTGGGGTACCACATAGGCAGATGTTCAGGGGTGCTCGTCGGAGCACTGCTGGTCATCATGCCCCTGGCAGATGTGACACATGTATATCTGCCACACGCATGTTCCAGGCTGTCATGGAGGCACAGGCACAAATGGAACGGTACACCAGATGGGGTCTAAGGGCACAGAGGGCTTATCACACCTCTGTAAATGACAGCATCTGTGACCTAGCAGGTGCCATTCATAATTTCACTGAGGTCATGGATAGACGGTGGGGTGAGACATTGGATCTCATCAACAATGTCATGTCCATGCATCAGGACATGGTGGGAGGGTTGCGATGGCCACATGGACATATGCCAGCAACATCAGCAGCTGGATGTTGCTGTGGATGTCCCACCAGTCACAGCCGCTCCCGTAGTGGCAGTAGCAGCCCCAGCACTACAGGGCAGTGCTGTCCACAGACCATCATAGCAGACCACATGCATGTGGCCTTGGCCAGTCCCAGGAAGGACCTGGATCCAGTGGATGTTTGTCAACCTTGTGAATTAGCCTTGTACCTGATACTGCCTGTGGCACCCCTGCCAGGCACAGTTCCTGTGTCCGTGGCTGGAGACAATGAACTGCAAACCCTGCCAGGTACAGTCTGTAGCTGTCTCACAAATCCCTGTATAGGCAGCCACATGGTGGAACTGTCTGCATGCAGACGCGCACACAACAACAAACCTAGAGCAACCACATGCCTTCACACACGACATCACAATTGGCCCATAACACTACTCAGCCCCCTCACACACACACAAACACACATTGTCAATTGTATGGCTCAGCCTAGGCCTCCGGCAAACCAACACACCCTGTGCATATGATGATACCTGTGCCACATCCTGTCATTTGTAACATCAATGCAGGAACAGGCTAACATAGTTCTGATGCACAAGGTGATTTTACAACAGTGTAGTAATGGAATGTTGTGTAGCATGTTATCAGCAGTAAAGTGAAATGCTAATATCCTGGAATGTGTAGCTGTGCAGCCATGATGCATTATAGCTGTTATTAACAATGTTGTATTGTTTTCACCATTATATATTCTGATTGTGTTGTGGTTGTCCTTGTGCCACATGGCTGATGGGCGTAGTGGTGTCAGCAGGCCTTCTACAGTGGACACCGGTAAGTGTAGTGGGTAGTACACATGGCATGGCTGGGTACAACACACAGAGCCTTTGGTTTGGATGCAGTACAGATAGAAGACTGTACACATGGAGGTATGTCCCCATGCTGGTAACACATCTGTTGCCCATGTAATCCCACCAAGACAGGATAGACACAACCACATATTGGTATAAATGTGGTCTGCTATTTGAATGACAGTGAAAATGTTAACAGCAGGGTGTATGTCCCTTTCCCCACTCTACTGCGATCCTCACCTCAGTAATATGGGTGTGCCACTTCTGGTGGCATAGCCCTACCCTAAAGAGGATGTAAGGCACTCTACTACTGTGAATGGTGTAAACAATTAATCAACTTGATAACATACACTGTACAGTATTACAGACAGCTATGTGGGGGGATAGATGAAACAGTAACTGCACTGATGGTGGATGTGTCCACAACAGCCACACCTAGTGAGTTATAGCAACCCCAGTATTACTGCATACCTCTACAGTGTGGAGGAGGGCATTAACACATCTACACATCTACAACCTGTGAAGGACTGTATGAACAAGAGATTTTGGAATTTGCCAAGCAGTCCTGGGGGAAACATATTCTGTGAACTGAGGTAGATCCCTTAACATCTTCACACATTCCTACATGTGGGATGGTGTTGAAAAGCTTGCTATGATCTACATAGGCTATGTGAACCTCCTAACCCTCATCTACAACTTTCATGACTACTTCAAGGAGGTATACCAGGTTTAGGTGGCATTCTCTGCCTTTGACAAACCCAACATTGGTGGGGTCCAGGGTTTTAAGATTACCAGTGACATTGGCCATGGGTTCAGTGTTGATAAGTTCCATGTCCCTGCAGATCAGGCTCATCAGGCTACTGGGTGGTAGTTCCAAGCTGACATGGTGGAACACCCTTTGTGGACTGGGACGACTGTTGCTGTGTGCCATTCAGTAGGCAGAAACCCTGAGTTGAGTCTATGATTGAACACAGTACTTAAGTAGCATGCCAGTTTGTTCTGTAGTATGTGTAGAATGCAGCATGTGTTGATTTCTGGTCCCATGGATGTTGTGTTACTGGCTTTGGAGAGTGTGGTTTTTACCTGTGCATCTGTAATTACAGTAACCTTGCATCAGTCTTGTATACAGGTGGGCCATTTGGGGGGGGGGTGAGAGGGGGTCATGTGCGCAATGAACCCATCTGCCTGGATGTCGGCATTATCTGTTGCTTCTATCTAATACTGCCATTGTGCTGTAACTCAGAGCAGATGTGAGACTTGCCATTGAGATCCCTGATTTAGCTGTACACTGCTTTTTGGTTGTCTTTGGCAACAGTGGTGAATCCATTGTCAGGTGAAGGCCTGTTGCATTGTATGAGGGATCCCAGCTACTTACTGAGCTTGCCCAGGGGGTACCCCCAAGCATGAGACTTCACTTGACTGTACAGCATGATATGTTACTAATGCCAGCCTGACATCATACAGGTGGG